>NC_069367.1:51229015-51532045 GCF_021730395.1 Mercenaria mercenaria | reverse complement strand
TACGTTCCATTACCTTCCATATTAAGAAGATTCAGTCAAACCGGGGTGCTGTTATATCACAACAGCAGTATTTAGATGCCGTGTGGCGGCTGTAAAATATTTCCGTACTTGGGCTCGGTAATATTTTATTGTCTAATCCTTTGAGATCATGGAAAACATTAAATTTTAGGTTCGTTTAAACCGTTGCCAGGGGATGTAAGAGGTGTAGCACATTCAATTTCCTATCATGAACATTCTGAATCAAACCGAGTCTACTATTTCGTTGCTTGGATTCGTTCTATGATTCAAAAGGATCTTTTCACATATCCTATTATTATTTATTCTGTCTTATCTGCATATGTCTTACATAAGGTGTGTGTGTGTTTTGTTTCTTTATGTTTGGTTTAACGTCACACCGACACAAATAAAGGTCATATGGAGACTTTCCAGCTTTGATGGTGGAGGAAGACCACAGGTGCCCCTTCGCGCATCATTTCATCACGAGCGGACACCTGGGTAGGACCACAGACCTTCAGCAAGCCAGCTGGATGGCTTCCTCACATGAAGAATTTAACGCCCCGAGTGAGGCACGAGCCCACATCGGTGAGTGGCAAGTGATTGGAAGTCAGCGACCTTAACTACTCGGCCACGAAGGCCTCCGTGTGTTTTGTAGAACAATGACACGGGTATGAAAAGTTTGATATACATGTATGTTCGATTCGTGCATTCGTAATTTGCCCGTTTGTGGTAATCCTTACAAATTATACATAGCCGCTTGAGTATAAAAAGCAATAAAATACATGTACTCAAAACAAAACTATCCCCTATGAAAATATTTTCATCCCTTTCAAGTCGTGATAATATCAGCCCATAAATCATTTTAATGACTTCTTTGCCAATAATGTTTGTTTTCATATCACATTGTTCTATTCTATTTGTACAAACACATTAATATTTGAAAACGGTAGTAATGAAATAGATTTTAAACCCTATAATAAGATATGTTTTATTAATATAAAGTCCAATCGAGAGGGAAAATGGAAAAGTTTCGCTGTTTTGTTTCAAACCTGCATATTAATAGGCCGTGTTAAAAGCATTTTTCGGTCGTTTATGCATGTTAACTTGCACTTTGGCGATTTACCATAAACTGAATAAATTGCTATGCACTTTATGGCGGAGCTGTAGAAAGTACATTTGATATAAATTCTTTGAGAGTTATCAAATATAACCAGGTACACATAATACAATGCACATCTTATTTTTGTAAAGACCTTTATACAACAAACAACACCAACAAATATAGGTTATATATTTTTCTAAGAACGATTTTTATAACTAACATGTCAACACTAAAAGATTTTTAGTAGACGACACTAGTTTATATTTAATAGTAGATACTCCTAACTCTTCTGCCGTGAACTTTAAACAAAAACCTTGAAAAAATTCTCAAATGGGCAAATACATTAACCCATCCAAAACAGAATCCCTCCTAGTTTCAAGAAAAAACCCCGATCCATCCCCAGTTATCGGTGAACTCATTCGATATTTAGAGTGCACTTTAACACAAACGTCTTGGTGTTATATTTGATAACGAAGGTAAATGGCATTCTCTTGTCTTTTCTATGATATCCAAATGGATATCCAAATGGAAACGTATGTTTAAAGAACCTACTTAAAAGATCGTATCTAGAACGATTATACTAACTGTCTTTTCATTCATTCGAGCTTTGTTGGGATATAGCAGTACTGTCTGGGATATTTGTACTGTTGGCGAAAAGAAACTAATCGAAGCTATACAAATCGAAGCCGTGATAATTATGCACTATCAATACCCCAGTCACACATACGGCGCGGATAGCTACGTCTAGCTACGGGTAGAAACTTAGTAATCCATATCGATCCGTACCTGAGCCGTGCGGATTGGTACGGATTACTACTTTAAGGTACGGCTCAGGAACGGATTGATACGGATTACTACCTACCTATCCGTAGCTAGACGTAGATATCAACGCCGTATGTGTGACTGGGGTATAAACGAGCTACAATGGGAACGTTTATCTTCCAGGCCTATGACCTTTATAAGAAGAAAAACTTCAGAAATCATCTTGTCAGACCTAGTCCCGACGAACATATAAACTCGATTCGCATTAAAGACTTTCATACACACGAGTACGCACATTCTTTATTACGTCATCCACGCTACCAGAGGATATAAAAAATCCTTTACCCCAAATGAATTAAAGCGTAACCGTAATATGAATTGCCGTAGTGTGCCCCCGAAATTACTTATTGCGAGCAGACTAGGACAAGTCTTCGTCTAGAATACAGCTCTTTCAAATATGATATAAGCAGAAAATCAATTGTAGATAGCCTGTATTGCACACTAGTATGTGGACAGATAGAAACACTGAACCATTTTCTACTTGTATGTCCTCTTTATAACACACATAGACAAACAATCTTTTCAAATTTACCGTGCCCAACAACCTTTATAAAATCACATATATGGAGGTAGGTTACCTTGATATTTGTATGTGCGCATGCCCAACCGGAAGCTAACATGACGATATACGGCGACGTTTTACGACAAACTAAATGTGTTTGTTTATACATTCTTCTTTCGCCTTGAATAATGATCAATATTTTATTTCTTGATGTAGTTATATTGAAATATTATGCGGAATGTAAGAAAATGAATGATGGTAACTAATATTATTGGGAATATAGTTGGATAAAAGGTTACTTATTATGACCATTTCCAATTTAGAATCGGGCAGTTTAATTTGTAATACCTATTTTTCAGTTTCCGTTGATAATATGTTACTTATATACTAAAACTAAGCTCTAAAATTGTTCAGATTTCAGTAGAAAATTGTGGTTTCTTGAATTAAATTGGTGTTACCATGGAAAAGAAGCCCCGTGACCTATATATCTAAATGTAAAATTCAAAAGCCAATGGTCTATTTAAGGAACACAGCTTCAGCGTTTTATTTACATTTCAACAATATCCATGAGACTAATAGCAGCATGCGGGAACGCCATGATTTTCCCATAAAAATGTCAGACGAGGGATACTGCTGTAAGCATTTTAAGCTGTGAAATTTGTTTAAATAAATGCAAATAACACGAAAATATTACTTACGTTAGAAATCAAATGTTTTAAAGCTACATTAATAAGAAAGATAATTTTATTTAATATTTTATATAAGAAATTACGATAAAAAGCAAGATGTAAGCTATTTTAAACATCTCTGTTGCCATGGTTACTTTATTTTTTAAGGAAAATAAGGTACCATGTAAAGTGCTTGGTATTTTGTTAATAGTATTACCCAAATATTCCATGTTGGTCATTAACAGAATGACACTGAAGCCGTCGAAAAAACCCATTTTCATAAACTGTTGTTTAAAACTGTTGTTGAGAACATATACATTTAAGCTGATATTTAAAAGCTAACGCGCATACTAGTAAAATTATCAATTATGCAGACTTAAATATCCGTGTTTTCCTTCTTCTTTCAATATAAAATACCTTTGGAGGGTCATGTACTTCAAACCTGGAAAAAAATATACTTGAAGGGACAAAGATAAATGAAATAGAGATTGTGGCAGTTAAAATATTAAATTACACGAAATACAAAAGATTGCTGCGGTTCAACTAATCTGAATTTACCCTGGTAACAAGGTCCTTATGGCTCCGAAAACTTCAGCCAACCTGAAAACAATTTCATGTTTTACACGTCCAGTCATACATAGTTGCAAGATGATGTTTCACAACATGATTGCTGATTATAATTTTAGGATTGACGAAGCGCTGACACAATGATCATTGTTGACAACAACAGCAATAATAATAATAATAATAATAATAATAATAATAAAACGAATTTATATAACATTTTTGAAGTCTTGTTTTCAAAACCTATGTAAATTTTGCTCATATGTAGTTCATTTGTATGTAGCATGCATGTATGCATTGTAGTCGAAATAATGTTCAAATTTCGGCTAGGACTTAAATAATTTAAATTACGAATAACAGATTTGTGTATAATCATGTGTGATTCGCTGTTTATTTTACATCATATAAGAGTACCTAGTCAGATAAATAAACCGATTCCTCCCAAAACACAAAGCAACAACAACAACAACAAAAAATCAACAACAAAAACAACAACAACAACAACAACAAAACGAGAAATTGGTTGTATTGCACCAAAGAAGTGACCGCAGGATTATTACATGAATATAATTGAACTATAATTTCAAAGTAGTTTTTTTCGCTCGATGGATTGCACTATAATGGTTCTAAAAAGTATTTTATTAAAGGATGCTTTTGCTTGAAATCTTTTTCTTATACATACTTGACCTATAATCAGAATGAATTCTAATGGAAATATTTAAGCAAAGATAAGGTCAACATATCTTTCATTTTGAATAAGGAGAATATATCGGAAATATGAAAATAAATACAGGTGAAATGACATTATATAGATGAAGTAATTACGGATTTATTTTGTAAAATAGGAAATATCACATAAAACGAGAACAATTTTACTGCACCTTGAATTTTCGCTGAAGTGTGCATATATGAAAAGCAATATTCAGCTGAATGTAATAGAAGTTGAGAAACTCCGAGTTTTATTGATTATTGATTATACAAATACATCCATCTGTTACCGTCTCTATTAAACATTCCAACAATATACATATAATTTTTCATGAATAGTTGCGCTCAATGACAATGTATTGAGTGAGACGTCATTGTTTTGTTTTACATTACAGGTTCTAATACACATAATTATGGTCTTATTGTATTACATATTCAGTCAAATTTTGGATTTTTGTGCAGCCATTTCAATCTGTAAATGCTTCTTTCGAAAATACTGCCAGTCCATGTAAAGCGGCTTAAGGAAAGGAAAAATAATCCCAAAAGAACAAACAACTTTCATCTAAGAAATTATTAACACATGATGCACAATGAAATCGGAAGGTAGGTGCATAATTATTACTTGGTATGCAATCTTTATTAATACAATATGCCTCGATAGAGGGGAAGTAACGACCAATTTTTCGTGCACATGATCATTTAAAGTCATGTGAAAGCACGGTCTCGAACTCTTAGTGAGCCAGTGTTACAACTGGACCAGTGCATATGCTCCTGTGCAATAGTTTATATATATCCGATGGGGTATTTATGGTTACAACTTGATGTATCGACTAAAACTGTTTTCTTATTTGCTTATTCTTTGCATTGTGTCATTATCTAAAGGTAATAATTTCGGTAATTTAAACTATAGTCATACTTCAGATGTGTTGTAATGGATAATATCATGTTTTGGAAGCAGTTAATTCCCTTGTTATTACACTACCATAGCATTTCTTTCATTATGATTTAATTTTGTCTTACATTTATTTTAACAAAGAATATACTTCGCACCACCTTAATGATGTAGTTTCATATCCTTAGCGCACCTGGACAATCTTTACAGCGATTGGCTGTAGCGTATTGAAACGGGTAAAAATTTAACAGGTAAAATATTAAAGTAGTGAAAAAAATATTAAGTCCGCTTTTCTCCAGTTAAATAGCAGATTTTCATTATAGTGACTTCATTTACCGTATAAAAGCGTGTAAAATAACCAAACGTACGTTATTCAACGATACAGTGCTAATTCGGGTAAGAACAAAATATACGTTCTTCGACTATACAGTGCTCTTTCGGGTATTGCAAAAACTGTTAACATAGAACCCACTTATATACGCTACAGGCAATCCATGTATTATAATTATATAGTGTAAATATAGTTGGCATTTTTTCCTAATTCGATAAAACCTACAATTGCTCTACGTAGTTTACTCGTAGAGCTACTGTTCTTTCATCAGGTTTTTTTTACCATTTATAAGTGAAATATCACAAACCTTTTGAGTTTAATTTATATTAGGTTTTGTGAAGCAAGTTCTTCAACTTATATTTAGGATATCAGGAATGAGTATCAAGAGTGATAAATAGCTATTGTCAGGATTGAGCCAGTTACATTTTTTAAATGCTTAGCACCAAACAAGGGAGTTACTGGTACCATTTTAACGTCTTTGGTATAATGCAGCAGGGGATCGCACCAAAACCTCCCATGCTCGAAGCGGACGCTCAACGACCTTTTCAAAGAAATAATTTTGTTTTAACTTTCATGTATTTTTCTCATTAAAAGACAAAAACATATCATAGTGCATTCAGCTGAGTTAGAAAAATAATCAGGTACATGATAGGTTGTAACAATGCCTTTCCAATCGTACTAATATGTTTGGTCACCATTTGCGTATAACTAACTCCTCTTTAACTAAGCGGCTTATTTGCTTTTATTTTCATCTAACGGGGTAAATTTATAAATGTGGACAGGGACTTGGTCTAAGAACTATAGGTTTATTTCCATTCTAAACCTCTTTTATTGATTTGAACCTGTGAATTAGAAACAATTGTTGACTCTCCCAAGCCTGGTCAAAATAATGTGGAAGACACCCTGTCTACAAAGACCGTCCTGCTCGAGATACCACTAGTTTAATTTCTGATATTACCAATAGTATTAACCTGTGAATATCAAGAACATCTTTTAGATTTCCAAAGCACCGTTTCTAGTCGCAAGAATTCTAACATTGTTTATAAATAAAGATTCCAGCTAACCATCTGTTTGCTCATTCCTCTGAAATGTTTAGGAACATATTTTTGAATGTTAAAAACATAAGAGAGAAACAAAATATTTTTGGTTAGCATATCTGTGGGTAATGTCAGGTTCCGCCAAACAGCGGACTCTATTTGACCGAGTCTAGTCATGAGACGTAATATGGGACGTGCAAAACTAGTCACGCCCCGAACATCGGTTAAACAGAACTATGTTATTGATTATAAAAAGAAACACTCAGTCTGAGTATTTTACAATTGCAACAATACACGCAAAGAATGCGGTTATTATAGTTCTTAAAATCTATAAAGATTTGGAAGGAAACGTGGTTTAATTGAGTATATTCCTTCTAAATCTGATATATATGAAACAGTTGTTATAGTGGTCTCAAATTACATGTGGAATCATATCTATCTTGTTCTACAGATCAAAGGAAATAAAGAACAATTTTGCTAGTCATTAATAATACAGTCCATGCTAATTGTATACAATCAATATCGGACCGTTCCGCGCATCCTTATGACAGCATTTATGCAAATTTGCGACTTACATTTCATTGAAATAGAAATACTGCATTACAGATAGTGGCTTTTATGTGGGATAAAGAGCTATCAGTGTCAATGTCAAGCGCCACTTTATGAAAACGTTTTCTGTAGATTATGATGGATACCGTAGTGACAAAACTTCTGACGTTTGGAATAATAGGAACTGTTTGGTTTTCTTATCAGAACACACAATTATTTGCGGTCTCGCCTCCTACTATAGGTAACATTTTCTTTTGAAGTATTGCATGAACACAAAACGAAAAGTTAAATTTTGTCTTCTTTAATTACAATGTTAAATGTATATTATAACCATTTAGATTAAGTTTATTCGTCTCATTGTCGAATATGTCATTGTCACATTCTATCACACTGGTCTAATGATGTAACAAATACTATAGTACTAACCGTGTGAAAATTAAAATGCCCTCTTTTTGAAACAAGTCTTCAAACCGAGTCTGCAATTTTCACTATTTGCCTTGTTCTCGGTGCTTCCGAGGGTGTTAAGTGCTGTGTGGCGGTCGTAAAAAGTCGCCCCGACTTCATCTCAGTGTTGTTATATTTTCCGGTTCTTCGGGATCATTGATTTCAACTCATTTAGATTTGAAGATTGAATACCGCTTAAGCCGGTGCTAGGGGGCGTGGGCAGTGTTGCTTTTTCCATTACTGCCCATGAACAGACTCAATCAAACCGAGTCTGCAATTTTCACTATTTGCCTTGTTCTCGGTGCTTCCGAGGGATCTACTTTCCAGATTTGATTCTTTATATTTTAATGGAAATTTTTGTGGAGCACATATCCATAGTAATATCATGTTTACCGAAGTTTAACTAAGTTAAAGTTAAGTTAGGGTGGACGAATAGCTAAGTGGTTTGCACACTGGCCTTCCGATCCTGAGGTCGGGGGTTCGATCCCCGGCAGCTACTCGGATTTTCAGAAACGCTTTTCAGTGTTTTCCACCCAACTAAAGGTGTACTGGTCAGGAACCCAGGCAATCCTTGCGTGTATCAGTGATATACACTGGGCACGTTAAAGAACCAGGCTGTCTATTCGAAATGAGCTAGGCTAAGTTAGCCGGACAAGCCTGTATCTGATTTCTGATCTCTCTGTCATGGGGGCTTTGTCTCACTCTGTCCCTCTGGTCAGATCGCTCCGTGTCTGTACTAGTAGAGGATGAATTATGCGCCCTGTGTGGCTGCATTTGAACTATGTAAAGCGCATTTGAACGTGAAATTGATCATGAAAAGGGCGCTATATAAATCTGGTATAATAATAATAATAAAAAAGTTCAAATTCCGGTATGTAATTGTACATAAAAATCCTAATACAAAATTCATGAAAATCAGTCAGTTGTTGGCAGCTTTTAGGTTTGGAAGATCGATGTATAGCATTTCATTACCTTTCACTGTGTCTGCTATTATTCTGCTTGGTTGCATTCTATTTTTTTCAGATTCTAATGAGTTTATTTACTGTCTCCACCAGGAATGAATTCAAAAATTCTATATTAGTAAACCAAAGCGATATTTCACCAGGTATTAAATAATTACAATTGGTGTCACGCGAACTGTTAAGGCTAACGAAAAAATAACGCTGCAAAATAAGTTTGAATTATTGGACATTAAACATGATATGGAAACACAAATAAGATAATATCTAGGTCGTTTTTGAATAGAAGAACAAAAACATCTATAAAAATATCAGCAATGCACGGCAGGGTATTTAGTGCAAGTAAATTCATTATTAACCAGGGATATTAACTCGAAATTTCGAAATACTTATCTTAAGTTCCTAGATATGTACTGTAAATATTAAGTCGAAATTTCAAAATATTAAGTTAATATTTCGACATTTCTAGATACTAACTCAAAGTTTTGAGTAGCTTGGTCGAAATGTCAGATTACTAAGGTGAGCTTTCGAGTTACGTATCTCGAAAGTTCGGCTTAGTAACTAAATATTTCAAGTTGATAATATCGACTTTCGTGTGTCAAAAATCGACATCTGTGACACAATATGGAAATTTCAATTTTTCAATGCTCAATTTTAAATTCGTAAGTTTCATTGGTACTAATGCTCTTCCGTAGCAATGCCATATCTGTAATTAATATCCATCCACTTGATAATTCCCAAACAACTCAGGCCTTTGTTCACAATAAACATGAATATACAATTATATATCTGCTGGAGTTTGTAAATACAGTGCTTGGTTGGGGCGAAATACCACAGCTACAGTTGAGAGGAGCGATCGCAGAAAATTTATGACATTCTCTATACATCTTATGTATATATACTAATGCATAAGATCTATGCATGAATATGTCATCTAGCAAAATGTAATTCTATTATTTTCTGTTATGAATTTTAAATGAATAATCACGAATGACTATATGCACGAGCCTCAAATGATTCTCTGCATTTTCAGTGATATGACATGCTTAACGAAGCAACAGTCTACATTTAATAATTCACTATAATCCCTATGACAGTGATTTTTTTTGCCTTCATTTTCTCAACAGTCTTCTGTTTGTACAAAATATATTAATATGAGAAGAGTATCCTAATGGAATATCTGAAAAGTGTATAATATTTCTGTAATGATATCAATCCGTCGCTAAAATTTGTCGAGTCAATATTTTGCCTATTCTGTTATGGTTACTTACTTTTTCGTATGACTGAGTTAGATTAAATGGTTACTTAACAAAGAAATGCAGATATTATGTAAAATGTAAAGTTATCAAAGTAGAAATTAAATCTAGCTTTTCTTAAGACATTTTCAGTGTCTATTTTATCTCAATGGTCTACTGACGAAGTCGAAATTACATGTAATTCTTTATTCATTTTCATATGACTTGTTTTAAATACCTCTTTGTTACACATTTATGATTGCAACCGTTTATCTTAAATCTTACGGGTAAAGTTAAGATTTACATGTATAGTATGATATTCTAGTCATTTGAAATTGAGTGACACATGATGTATACAGAACAAATAGCTATTGTTTAAATTTCTTTAGTCAAACGTGCAGCAAGGCGATTAGACGGGTCTTTGCATTCGATGCATTTTCAGAGATTCTTTCTTAACTTACCTTTGCTTTAGACTGACTTGTAAAGGAAAAATATTAACTAACCGTAAACGGTTTTATATCAGTTTCTTTTATAAGGGAAAAACTCAAAAAGATGGTTCTCACTCACATAGTTTTACTCTGCTTTAATGTATGCAAAGCAAAGGAACTTACTCCTTGCAGCCGTTCTATTTATTGCTTGTTGTTACCTTCTGCGGATATGCTTTTGAGTAATACCCTGCCCAGCTGGATCAGTTTAAATGAGCCGTGCCATGGGAAAACCAACATAGTGGGTGTGCGACCAGCATGGATCCAGACCAGCCTGCGCATCCGCGCAGTCTGGTCAGGATCCATGCTGTTCGCTAACAGTTTCTCCAACTCCAATAGGCTTTAAAAGCGAACAGCATGGAGCCTGACCAGACTGCGCGGATGCGCAGGCTGGTCTGGATCCATGCTGGTCGCAAACCCACTATGTTGGTTTTCCCATGGCACGGCTCAAATACTACTTTGATGTACATTTACGATTACTTTCGAATGTCTGTATCCAAAATAGAATAACCACTATTAAGACTCTTTATTAAAATCGCCGGTTAAAAGTTTTGTGATCTATATCTGGTCTATTTTCAACTTATGTTTTGTTGGACTAATCATTCTTACGTTTAAACAAATATTGTGAAAATTAAGTTTTGATTGTATAACTTCTGAACGTCTTGCCGGTCAGTAGTCAAAATGATACTGCTAGTTGATATAATGAATGCAAAAAGTTCCATTTAAAGCAGTGAAATATGATCAGAACCCGTATTATATTTTCAGACAATTATGCTCAAACTAGTGTAAAATGTATTAGACTGTTGTACTTATGTAAACAAAGTACTATCGTATGAAGACTATTTTTACCATTGTGGCTCAGTATAGAAACTGTAGAAACAGAAAAACACTTTCAAGGAGTGCATTGATACATTACAGTATCAGCACCGAGATCTTGACATTTCTGTAATTTATATCCCTGTAATTGATCATTTTCAAACAATTGCGGAAACAATATTTCAATAAATAACTGCAACAATAATTAGCAATTATATGGAACAATAGTAGGCAAGTTTGAGTAGTCTGTGTTACAGGTGTTCGGACAATCAAATTATGTCTAAGTTTTTTGACATAGCTCCTCATATTTTAAAAAAGGCTGTTTCATTAATGCGACAAGAAATTAAGAGAAACGGAATGACATTGTAAAGTAGTGTTAATCTGAAATATATCATTAGAAACAATAGAGCGGGCCACTTTGTTTATTTGATATTCTCGAAAATAATGCTTTCACATATTTGATGTAAAAACGAAGGTTGAGGAATACTAGTGGATGCATAAATTACAATAAAATGTTAATATAAATGATTTCTTGAAGTGAATTAAACAAAAATGCTTTGTAGTGCATTAAAGCAATGAGTTAATGGTTTAATTGAACAGAATTTATATTGAAATAAAACATTTGTTTGATTTAATTGAAACATTTTATGTAATCACTTGAATTATTCAAGAATTTGCTTGTGAAATCACTCTGCGATGAAACATATTTAATGGTCCATCGATCTTTAATAAACTTCGTTCATTTGTCTATGCACTTGGTTTTATTGCTTGAATCGATTTCATAACATATTATGGGCAAACCCAGATGAAAGTTAACGTTCTGTTATTAAATGCATGTTTAAAAATTCATAAATAAAACCCAGTTAAGACGAAATGACATATTGAAACTTCTTGCATTACATGTTTACATTTGACGTTTAGTACAGGAATACTTTAGTTTGGGTTCCGTGCAATTTCATTCCCATCGTCAATATTTCTCCTAAAGTATGCGGTAATGCAATTTTATATTTCAGCATTTTAGCTCACAGAATCACCATACATCATAAAAATTAATGGGCTTACTTCTCGTATAGTTAAAACATATTATATTACACTTCTTATGTTATTTACATTTACAAATCAGTTTAATGTTGATTTTTAGACAATTTGTACATTGGTTTCAAAGGCCTAGATCTGTCTTCATTAGCACAGTTGGGGGCTAATGACTTTCGCTGTTTGGTTCTAATAAACAGCGGTCAATGTTTATACAATACAACTGTCAGAAATAAGCGAGTAGAGGAAAATGTGTATTATATTATCAAACATTTCCTGAGTAATATTTGATAACTTTAAGAATTATATCATTTTTGGCACTTCTTTATTAAAAGAAAAAAATGCTGTTGTTAATAGAAACTTATTAAGGAATGTTTCTCAAATTTTACCACGTTTTTTTAAGAAGAAAAGGAAGTTCTTATTGTTAAAAACTCAAAAAGATGGTTCTCACTCACATAGTTTTACTCTGCTTTAATGTATGCAAAGCAAAGGAACTTACTCCTTGCAGCCGTTCTATTTATTGCTTGTTGTTATCTTCTGCGAATATGCTTTTGAGTAATACCCTGCCCAGCTGGATCAGTTCAAATGAGCCGTGCCATGGGAAAACCAACATAGTGGGTGTGCGACCAGCATGGATCCAGACCAGCCTGCGCATCCGCGCAGTCTGGTCAGGATCCATGCTGTTCGCTAACAGTTTCTCCAACTCCAATAGGCTTTAAAAGCGAACAGCATGGAGCCTGACCAGACTGCGCGGATGCGCAGGCTGGTCTGGATCCATGCTGGTCGCAAACCCACTATGTTGGTTTTCCCATGGCACGGCTCAAATACTACTTTGATGTACATTTACGATTACTTTCGAATGTCTGTATCCAAAATAGAATAACCACTATTAAGACTCTTTATTAAAATCGCCGGTTAAAAGTTTTGTGATCTATATCTGGTCTATTTTCAACTTACGTTTTGTTGGACTAATCATTCTTACGTTTAAACAAATATTGTGAAAATTAAGTTTTGATTGTATAACTTCTGAACGTCTTGCCGGTCAGTAGTCAAAATGATACTGCTAGTTGATATAATGAATGCAAAAAGTTCCATTTAAAGCAGTGAAATATGATCAGAACCCGTATTATATTTTCAGACAATTATGCTCAAACTAGTGTAAAATGTATTAGACTGTTGTACTTATGTAAACAAAGTACTATCGTATGAAGACTATTTTTACCATTGTGGCTCAGTATAGAAACTGTAGAAACAGAAAAACACTTTCAAGGAGTGCATTGATACATTACAGTATCAGCACCGAGATCTTGACATTTCTGTAATTTATATCCCTGTAATTAATCATTTTCAAACAATTGCGGAAACAATATTTCAATAAATAACTGCAACAATAATTAGCAATTATATGGAACAATAGTAGGCAAGTTTGAGTAGTTTGTGTTACAGGTGTTCGGACAATCAAATTATGTCTAAGTTTTTTGACATAGCTCCTCATATTTTAAAAAGGTCTGTTTCATTAATGCGACAAGAAATTAAGAGAAACGGAATGACATTGTAAAGTAGTTTTAATCTGAAATATATCATTAGAAACAATAGAGCGGGCCACTTTGTTTATTTGATATTCTCGAAAATAATGCTTTCACATATTTGGTGTAAAAAAGAAGGTTGAGGAATACTAGTGGATGCATAAATTACAATAAAATGTTAATATAAATGATTTCTTGAAGTGAATTAAACAAAAATGCTTTGTAGTGCATTAAAGCAATGAGTTAATGGTTTAATTGAACAGAATTTATATTGAAATAAAACATTTGTTTGATTTAATTGAAACATTTTATGTAATCACTTGAATTATTCAAGAATTTGCTTGTGAAATCACTCTGCGATGAAACATATTTAATGGTCCATCGATCTTTAATAAACTTCGTTCACTTGTCTATGCACTTGGTTTAATTGCTTGAATCGATTTCATTATGGGCAAACCCAGATGAAAGTTAACGTTCTGTTATTAAATGCATGTTTAAAAATTCATAAATAAAACCCAGTTAAGACGAAATGACATATTGAAACTTCTTGCATTATATGCTTACATTTGACGTTTAGTACAGGAATACTTTAGTTTGGGTTCCGTGCAATTTCATTCCCATCGTCAATATTTCTCCTAAAGTATGCGGTAATGCAATTTTATATTTCAGCATTTTAGCTCACAGAATCACCATACATCATAAAAATTAATGGGCTTACTTCTCGTATAGTTAAAACATATTATATTACACTTCTTATGTTATTTACATTTACAAATCAGTTTAATGTTGATTTTCAGACAATTTGTACATTGGTTTCAAAGGCCTAGATCTTGGAAGTGGGTCAAGGGATTTCTGTCTTCATTAGCACAGTTGGGGGCTAATGACTTTCGCTGTTAGGTTCTAATAAACAGCGGTCAATGTTTATACAATACAACTGTCAGAAATAAGTGAGTAGAGGAAAATGTGTATTTTATTATCAAACATTTCCTGAGTAATATTTGATTACTTTAAGAATTATATCATTTTTGGCACTTCTTTATTAAAAGAAAAAAATGCTGTTGTTCAATAGAAACTTATTAAGGAATGTTTCTCAAATTTTACCACGTTTTTTTTAAGAAGAAAAGGAAGTTTTTATTTTTTTTTCAAGTGAGAGACATGTATGCAAAATTTAAACAACTTTTACCGTGCCGTTTTTTTTTTATAAATTTTGTACAACAACAACAGCAACTACTACTTTTATTATGCCAGATTATATATATGTAATAACATGACTCATTTTTTTTCAAACAAGATGTGCATTTAGATGGGGACAGGCATAATTATATATCATATACAAAGATATAATTTACAAACTTAGAGTATCATAAATACAGATCGTAAAACTTAGTGAAAAAAAAGCGTAATACGTTCACACTTAAGGTTTGTAAATAATGATACTTGTTGGGAGAATATGATCACGAAAAAAGCATGATCTAGCTAAAGGTATGCCATTGACGGTATCATTATTATGAATCGACTGGGGTATTAGGTAGAACTGTGAATTTTGATTGGTCAGTAGTTTCTTTATACATGTACCGGTCATTTACCCAGTTCATTCATAAGTTTGCAAATAAATAACATAACATAACATAACATAACATAACATATCATTTATTCGACATTAAACACATTTACATTTATAGCCAAACTATTTCAATGCATGCATGGAGTAGAACATGTGACATTTTCAGAGAAAGTCCTAACATGAAGTATGTTTACAAAGTAAGACAAATATAATAAGAATACTTGTAGATAAAAAAGCATTTCAATAACAATGCAAACTATTTAAAGTAAAGCACAAAATAGAATCTATTACACATTATTTCGTTCCTTATTAGCAAAATAAATGTACTTAGATAGATTATTAAGTGTCACAGAATTTTTTGAAGACATTAATGTTTCAAACTTATGAACAGTTGGCCAGTGGCAAAAATATGGTTTCAAAAATTTCTTACGTAACATATAATATTTTGTACAGACTAATAGAAAATGATATTCGTTTTCTACTACATTCATGTTGCAGTTTAAGCACAGTCTGTCTTCCCGTCTGACTTGTTCATATCTCCCTGATTCTACCGCTAGGTTATGAGAAGATAGCCTAAATTTTGCCAGTAATATTCTATATTTGCTAATATTTACATGATTAAGGTATTCTTCAAGTTGAAATGAGTGTTAAAACTTTGTAAAGGCTATACGAAGCCAGTCTGCTAGAATTATTAATGTTTGAGTACCACACTTGTTTATATATATATCAATTATTCTGTTTTTAATAACTTGAAAGTTGATCAAAATAAAGGTACTTGGATAGATTATTAAGTGTCACAGAATTTTTTGAAGACATTAATGTTTCAAAATTACGAACAGATGGCCAGTGGCAAAAATATGGTTTCAAAAATTTCTTACGTAACATATAATATTTTGTACAGACTAATAGAAAATGATATTCGTTTTCTACTACATTCATGTTGCAGTTTAAACACAGTCTGTCTTCCCGTCTGACTTGTTCATATCTCCCTGATTCTACCGCTAGGTTATGAGAAGATAGCCTAAATTTTGCCAGTAATATTCTATATTTGCTAATATTTACATGATTACGGTATTCTTCAAATTGAAATGAGTGTTAAAACTTTGTAAAGGCTATACGAAGCCAGTCTGCTAGAATTATTAAGGTAGTTCTGCACGTTTGGATCGAAATTATTTCTACAATGTAGAATTTGATTAAACACTGATTTTTCAAAACTTCAGAATATACCTAGAAAATTAAGCAAATAAAAAAGATAGGGTCGTGTGCTTGATTTTCTGCTAGACTGATTTGAAAAATATGGACCTCACGCAATATTTCATAATGGGGTTCTATGGGAAAATCATAACTTTCATAACATTTTCGCGAATAGAAATTTTTCTACAATGTAGATTTTGATGAAACTGCTCACAGTTGTAAATAAAGACATGGCCTATAATTTGATGAAATTAAATATATAGGTCCGTGTGCTTATTTTTGAGATATTTGATCATGATTAAAGTAAACCGAACATTTCACGCTAATTTTAAGACGTTATTTTGAATTATTTAACGAGTGATATGTTTTAATATCATATTTTGACTTTACAATATAGAAACAGTGCCATTGTAATAAATTTACTCACAGGTTGCAATTAATTCATAAAATGATTTTCTGTTCCGTACGCCGAATCCAGTCTTTATTCTACGTTTTCCGGAAAAATGGCGTTACGCCATCACTTCCGGTTTATCAAACGTGCAGAACTACCTTAATGTTTGAGTACCACACTTGTTTATATATATCATTTTCCACCTCAGATGAACCACTAGCTTTACGTTTCTCAGCTCTTTTCTGTTTTTTCCGTTGACTTTTAGATAGTTTCTGATTTTCTGACATGTAAGCATATGTTTGTTATCTACACTATGTAAAAAATTAAATCCTTGCATCTTTCAAAAACACTTTAAATGTCCACAAAATCAAGAGAGATAAAATCCATGTCCACTCCATACATGTCACGTGACTAAAAAATGTGTATATGCGTGTTGACAGCGTGGACATTACTATGAGATTAGTGTTACTATTGGATATAAATGATATGGTTGTAAGTATTTATACATATTATTACTGGCTATTTCGGAAATAATTTATTATTAGCGACACGAATGCACTTATGTTTTTAATACACCGAATGATACGGAAGACAACAGATCACGAAATTTAATTTTATTTGGCCTGTTAGAGAACGCTCTAGGGATATATTTCATTCGTTCGTAGGCGAAAAAAGGGCATTTAAGGAGATAATGGAATTCATCGCCCACATTGTTTAATGAGCACAACGTGCACTTTCTTTCCTCATAGGGAACATTGAATTGACGCCATCTCCCTGTCTCTACTGACAGTCTATGGTTACCTGTACTAAAATGAAATAGTACTAGTCTTTTGTTTTTAGGGAGAATAGTAAGGTAAGGTTCTAACTTGATATCAGACTTAAATAGTCTGTAATTTAATCCCTTTGAAGAATTATTTAAACTTCCATCAAACCTTTGTAAGAACTGGTCATGTAAATTCCTTTTAATTAATTCACTTATATTTTTTAAGTATAAAGTTTTCTGATTAATCCAAACAAAAGTGTTCCCTGTTAGATCCAGAATACTTTTAACACGATTTATCCATTTAAAATGTATTGTTGAGATCAGCATGAATTTGTAACATTTCCTTGCTATTTTTAGTTCACTTCCCATAAGAAGTTTAGCCCAAAAATTAATAATTCTAGTTTTAATAACTATTTCGAGCGGATAGCATATATAGAATGTGTAACGCCTTTCTCGCTTGACTCACTAATTGTTTTCGTGCGTTTAGGAAATTTCCCGAAGAAGAAAAGAGTATACCTAGATATTTGTAATCTTTTACATTTTCTATTATTTTGCCATTTATAGTGAAATTGTAGTTTTCAGGTTTGCTAGTGCCAAATTTAACAATTTTTGTCTTTTGCATGTTGATTGTTAATTTCCATATTTTACAATACTGATAGAAATCATTTAACAAATTTTGAAAAGTTTTTGCATCTTCGCTAACTATAACTGTGTCATCTGCATATAGAAGTATGAAAATTTTGAGATACACCTTAATTTCGCCATTGTTTTGGTTTAATTCAATACTGGTGTTATTTCTATTAAGATAATCTTCCAAGTCATTGAGATATATTGAAAATAAAACGGTGGACAAGATCTCTCCCTGTCTTACCCCGCAGAAGCTTTTGAAAAACGGAGATATATAACCATTTAAAGAAACACATGATTTAATATCTGCATACATATCGAAGATTACGTAAAATCGATATACGAGCAAAAAAGTTTCTTTTTTTGTGATCTCAAGGCATCAATTAGAAATTTCAGGGTAAAGATATGGTCTGTGGTTGAAAATCCTGATCTAAATCCGGCCTGATTTTGTTTAAGAATGTCAAAGTTGTTAAGAAATACAGTTATACGTTCATTTAAGACAGCTGTGAATAATTTCCCCAAACAACTCAGTATTGTTATAGGTCTATAATTCGCCGGGTCGAGTTGCGAACCCTTTTTTTGTATATTGGCATTATAGTACCGATAAGCCATTTTTCTGGCAAAATTCCACTATCAAAAATCTTATTAAAAACTTGCAATAAATTGGTGTCATTATAGACTGTGTATTTTTAATATATTCATTATAAATGTAATCTTGCGGCGAAGCTGCTTTATTGTTATTGCTTTTATTAATCATTTTTATTATCTCCCTTTCCGTGATTGGTGCGTTTTAAGTATTGTCCTCGGAAATAAAACTTGATTCCTCATGATTAATATGTTTGCTATCGCCATAACAAGGCTCGGAATTTACGGCCTTAAAATGTTCATAAAACTCGTGTATATCTGGCGTTTTATTTTGAGGGCATACGGTATTTAAATTATTCAAAATTTTCCCAAAATCTTTAGGCTGCTTGGAATGCATTTCTCTCAGTTTTCGTTCGTTTCGCGTTTTATGCTGATACATAGAAGTATTCAATGTTTGTTTATAAACTCTAGCGGCACGATTTAATTCTGCTTTATATAAGTCATTCTTATGTATACTATACAATTTACGAGCGCGGTTATATTTACGTCTCGCTTTGTTACACTGAGGCCCATACCACTGGTATTTTTTTTCCTTTGGTGGAGACACAGTTTGAATATTTATCTTTATTTGAACAAAAACTTTGCAGAAAAGATTTGTATGCGGAGTATTCAAAAAGATTAGCGATTTTGTCGGAGATTTCGTTTATTTCAGTTTTTGATATGTCGCCTGTTAAATTGCGGAGGGATTGCTCAATCGACTCAATATTTCTATCGTCTAAATTTGAAACAAAATCAGCTGTGAGATTACTTTTCCATTTCGGAGGTTTAACATGTCTACTAGAATTTGTATTATTCGGTGCGTTTGGACTGTCAGTGCTACATACATGTGAACATTTTATGACGGCAGATAATAACGCATGCCCATCGGAAAATAAGGTGTCAACTTCTTTTACTTCAAAATCTAGTAAAAAAGGAAAAGATGTACTGATCCTGCCATGTAATCAATTACAGAAGTTCCTCTAAATGTGAAGTTTCCTTTATCACGATCCTTGCCCACCCTACCATTTAGTATATATAAATTATTGCAGTTACATATATCTAAGAACTTATGCCCGACTGCATTAGTTTTAGTATCCATTGAGCTTCTTTTTAGCAGAAATTTATGTTTTTCAAGTATTTCAAAAAAGTTAAAAGTATTTAAAAATTCTTCATCAAATTCAAAGTGGTTTGATAAGAATTCATCTATAATAGTAAAATCATCAAAGGTAGAAGAATGGCCATTTACGTCCACTAAAACCAGACTGCATAATTCATGATAAGGCTCAAGTAGAGACATAATTTCAAAGTAATGGCCGCTGCTCAAAAGCTTTGCAGATAATTCATTATATTATCAATTTTGATAAAAGAAACTTCAAACTATTAGTAAACAATTATAAAACCCAAAACAAACTGTGAATATCATTTTTCTAGGGTGCCTCAAGTAAAAGAATTTAATGAGACAGAATTCTAACTCCAACATTGAAAAATTAAGGTAGAGTCATGTGGGACTGTTTTAGATTTTGCTCACTTCATTGAAAAATAACCTAGGGACAGAAGTATAACCTACAAAAATTTCTTCCACAATATGTAATCTAAAGAGTAAAGGCGAAATACAGAATAATAAGTCTTGAAAAAGTTAAAACTTACTAGAAAAAATGAAAAACAAGGGGAAAAATTTGGTCCCAGTGGGGCTTGAACCTGTGCCCCCTGAAAAAATTATGTCAAAGTAGGTTTTGTGTAGGAACTGAATACTCTTCAAAAAGGAGGTAAACTATGACACGGGTCATACCTTAAGGAAAATGCGACATTCATTCATATGAAGTTTTATTTTACTAGATAGAAAGATAGATAGATAGATAAATAATACTCAAAGAAATAATTGTGTTTTCGTTAAACCTGCATTTTATCATTATTGTTATTGTTATAATCATTATTACTCCTATACTAGTAATTCTCTATAACTATCATTAATAATAATAATAATAATAATAATAATATTATTATTAATAATGTTGCAATCATTATTTTACAATAAATTTCTTTACACACGTCTTCATGATCTAGTGGGGACCCTCTCAAATTAGCTTCTGTTACATAATCGGTGATAAGCAGCAGGTAAGACTGGAGTTGTTTATTGGAGTGGGGACGGGGGAGGGGGGGAGGGGGTGCGAGAGAGACTACTTATATAGTAGTTGATCTACGCCTTTAAATAGTGACTCTATTGTAAACTTTAAGTAAACATTTACTTGGAACACTCACAGATTTTGGCTGCAAATCTCTTGACCCTCTAAGCTATAGATTTAAAGTATAGTTCCCGTTCAGTGTGATTGTGGTTGAGGAAGTCACGAATCTGTCTATATACTAGAATGTAAAAATTGCTAAACTCATCAGCATTTGACCAGAACTTGGACGACATGACATAAGTATGAAAAAGTACTTTACAGGCCACTAAGTGGTCATGACAAAAAGTAAATCGTGATAAAACTGTCCGTCTGTGGTAATTCTTAAAATGCTTGTTTACTCATAAAATATTTTCTGATTTGCCGGTAACTATAAGTGAACAAATTTAGAAAAAAACATAATAAGTAGTTTTCGTTTTTCATCTACCTTTTTCCGAGATTTAGTTTTCAATTTCTAAATTTGCTTATCTCCACAAGAAAACTGAATAAACGGTTATTTCAAATCCAGATGGAGGTGGTTCCTTGTGACAAAGCGGCAGCAACAAATTTGAAAGCTTTCTCCAAGTAGCCAATACCCCTTTAATCGTATTGAAGCCATGACCTAGACAAGAATTTTTGAAAAAAAAAAATCGGTCATTAATTGGAACATTATTATTATGTTCATGCACGTGCACTTGATTACGACTTTTGCACGGGAGAAGACAAATTTATTTTAGCATGCATATAATAACTAGGAAAGAACTGCTCAAATAAAAATGGACGCTAAGCAGCTTCCACGGATTATATTAACGGCATAATATAGGTTAGGCATTTGTCTTCATCAATTCAATACGATTTTCAACCTTGGTCAAAAATAAGTTACCATATACGTTATGGAAGGGAATCTCCGCCAGGACATGCATGCTGCTAAAAGACATTGCTATGTTATTTACTTACATGCGTTCTACAACATTGCAACTGCATTTTAGGGAATTTCCGCCAGGACATGCAAGCTGCTAAGTGACAAATGAATGTTGCCTTGTGTTATTCGTTTTAAACTAAATGCAACATCCATGCGTCTTTGTGTTACCTTCCATCCGTTAGCGGCACATACCTTACATCTTCCTACTATACTTTAAATTCGTGGATTCTTAGTATTGCAATGATTGAAATTCATGCAAGGCGAAAACAGTGCTAAGTAAGCACTAAGCAGCACGAAGTTAATCAAATGCGACTTTAACATTTGTAATATAAAATTCGTAGAAAGCTGGGAACCAGAATTTCCGTCAGTTTCCGTAAAATCAGTGAACCATGAACGGTGTTTTAGTAAAAAAGTACTCATAATTTCCAGCTGTCCAGGGACGTAATTTCCAACGAAAACAACTCAAGTATACACGGGTAAGAGACTCTCTCACCGTTTAACCCACGGAAACTACCGAACACGTGAATTTGCTGTCGAGAGTGGTCTCCCGTGTATACTAATTTGCGCTTAAATTTTTGCTTTTTGTTGGTTCCCTGTAATGTTGTAATGCACTACCGTGCTTAAATTTTCGTTATACTGCAAGTTTGAATATTTATTAAAGCCATGTGTTTCAGTATATTATTTTTGCCGGGAAACTGTCATATAAACAAGAACCAAGTCGTTGCAAGCATCACTAATGTTAAATCCAAAAAGCAGTAACAATCAAGTTATGAAAAATTCGGAATATTCACAAGTCACAACGTTAATAGCTCGTTACATTCAGTAGCAACAACGTCAAATACGCGTAAGAAAACATAGAATACAGTTAGTAATATCATGAGTTTACATTTCAATATTGCAATAAGCAAACAAAAAGGTTGAACGCACTTTTACTCAATTACATGCAAGAATAACCAATATTCATGAAACTGTTTTCTTAGCATTAAGAAGCATTAAAGGTGAATTTCTTGTAAGGCAAATGTAAGAAACTAAAATGCAGTTGCAATGTTGCAGAACGCATATGTAAGTAAATAACATAGCAATGTCATTTAGCAGCATGCATGTCCTGGCGGAGATTCCCTTCCATAATACGTCGTATCAGAGCTTACGATTAGGTAAGCAGCATACAAACATTTGCCAGTATCAGATTCCAAGACATTTGTCTCATCACAGGTATTTTTAATCAAAGTATGACACCCTAGATCCAAGAGGCTCTTTATATTTAAAGTCTTTGCTGCTCGATTATAAAAGACGTCTATGATATAAATCAACGAATTTTGATTATTAATTATCTAGTCCATTCTAATTGTAAGTAGGTTGAGGCAGTCCTTGTTAGAGTGACAAGTTTGTATCGTCATACTTTATCGATTATTAGAAAAAATCAGATTAAGTTTGTAAAGACGGTATTTGAAATCGAGCTCTATAATTTTATGGATAAAGGAGTTACACTAATACCAATGTAAAGAAATTACAGAAACTATCTGTTTAAATGAAGGAATATTCCCTCATTGCCGTTTTCGCCATAATGCTGGAAGTAACGACATTTTCATTTCATTGATGGAGAAAAAAATTGGGCAGTTGATTGTATAAGCAGCATATAGAGATATAAATTTGGCGCATAATAATTATCTTTCCATGTCGTAAACATTAATATTAGATTTAATATGATACTCTAAGACATGGTTTTGTAAAATGTCATCAGAAAATATTAAAGTTGATGTCATGCGTTTTGTTATCTCCTGTCAAATACAAAAATGTATATCTTAATTAATTTGAAATTTTAAACGTAGGCCATTGGTCGGCTTCAAGATAAATAAGAATTGCTTTCTGTAGGGTTACTGTGTTTGAATGATAAGTTTGTAAAACTCACAATTATTACAAATTGTGTAAATACATTGTATGCATCCTCTATAAAAATATTACTACATGACTCCATATAAAAATCGTCTGTAGTTTGTACAGTTTGTGCTCTTTTACTATTGACCAACAAGCCATTTATTGAGAAGAAGTTCATACAATTACCAGACAATATTTGAATCAGTTCTCTGTCTGGTAAAATCATTCTTGCACAACGTATTTACCAACTTCAAAAATATAGAAACCCGAAAGAAAGATTACACAGGGTTTCAGAAATTCCATGTCCAGGGACTACCAGAAAATTCTGCCGGTCTACTTTGAATCCCTTTATCGGGTAGCCCGGAAATGGATATTCTATTCTTCAAGATGGCAATATGAGCTGACCATACATGGATGCTGGATGGCTTTCTCGGCACCTCAGGCTACATTTTTAGATATTGTCGTGTCTAAGGATGCTGGGGCTTTGATTCATACATTCATTAATGTTGAACAATAATTGTGCATTGTCGGGTATCCTTTCAAATACAATAATCGTGAAGAACAAATTGAGAACAAATGCCTATAAATTACATCTTCAAATATCTAAATATTACAAAATTATCCCCTGCTGCTTTTTGTTGGCTTTGAAAAGGTTTTATCATTTTGAAGTCCTGGCAATATGCAAGAATAATGAGACCTTTGTCAATAACATTTGTTTTCCTATAATATTGCTCTCTTTTATCTATACATTGAAATCTATTGAAATGGAATGTCTAATATGGTATCTTTTCAATGATAGCATTGTGCGTTGAAATGGCGTCTATGGAAAAGTTTCAAGCCTGCTTAATTAAACCACCGTGTTCAAAGCATCCAGTATGTAAATAAAAGAATCGCAAAAAATTATACGGACGTTGCATATTTGTCCCTGTTGTATGAATTACATTTTGTCGGTTGTTTTTACATGTGTAAACATGACTACATACAAGTGAATGATTTTGAAGACATGTTCGATTTGATGGTAGATCTATTTTGTGCACGTGCAAAGACACATGTACAACTTACAGAACTGAGGTATTGTATAAAATTTCTAAACAGATGCATTTCAGCTACATTCTCTATCAATACTTAACATTAACCAATAACAGCGCCAAACATTTCGAACAAAACTTTTCATTACGGGAGTTTCAATCAAAACCAGTTAAAGAAGATAACTCACTAAAGACAATAAAATCATTATCCCTTACGTTACAGTTTGACTTCAGGGTAATATAAAACTTGTTGTTCATGTACAAAACAAGAAATGAGGTTTAGGCAAGAACAAAACTGCAGCCTGAAACGAATCTTGTAGTGAGATCAAATGTCCGCATCTCTACCTCAGATTGCTCCGTTTCCGGTGTAACGTTGTAAACTGACCCCCATAAAATAATGACCCCCGGTCATAATATTATGACCCCCGGATTATTTTTCTATAGAATAGTGACTCCCCGGTCATAATATTATGACTCCCCACACGTAGAAAAATGATCTTCACATAGAATTGTGACCTCCTATTGAATAACGACCCCTTAACGCAAACCCAAACCCTAACTCATCTAAGGTACACTTACATTATAATTATTCCCCGCCGATAGGCATCGGAGGAGAATATGGTAATGGCACCCATCCGTGCGTGCTCACAGATGGTCTGTGGTCATATGCTGTCTTTTCTCATAGTTTATCACTAGTTGCATGCTGTCTCTGCTCACAGTACGTCTCTATTCATATACTGTTTCTGCTTATAGTTGGTCTCTGTTCATACACTGTTTCTGCTTTTAGTTGGTCTCTGGTCATATATTGTTTCTGCTTATAGTGGGTCTCTATTCATACACTGTTTCTGCTTATAGTTGGTCTCTGTTTATATACTGTTTCTGCTTATAGTGGGTCTCTGGTCATATACTGTTTCAGCTTATAGTGGGTCTCTGGTCATATACTGTTTCTGCTTATAGTTGGTCTCTTGTCATATACTGTTTCTGCTTATAATTGGTCTCTGGTCATATACTGTTTCTGCTTATAGTTGGTCTCTGGTCATATACTGTTTCTGCTTATAGTTGGTCTCTGGTCATATACTGTTTCTGCGTATAGTTGGTCTCTGGTCATATACTGTTTCTGCTTATAGTTGGTCTCTGTTCATATACTGTTTCTGCTTATAGTTGGTCTCTTGTCATATACTGTTTCTGCTTATAGTTGGTCTCTGGTCATATACTGTTTCTGCTTATAGTTGGTCTCTGGTCATGTACTGTTTCTGCTTATAGTTGGTCTCTATTTGTACCCCCCGACAACAAAGTTGTAAGGGGGGGGGGTATACTGGTTTCAGGTTGTCTGTCTGTCTGTCTGTCCGTCTGTCCGTAGACGCAATCTTGTGCGCACCATCTCTCCTTATCCCCTTGACACAATTTAATGAAACTTCACACAAGTGATCAGTACCAAAGGTAGTTGTGCATGGGGCATGTTAGGTTCCTTTAGGAAAAAAAATTGCAGAGTTATGGGACTTTGTTTTTTTGTTACTATACTATATACATAGACACAATCTTGTGCACACCATCTCTCCTCATCCCCTTGACACAATTTAATGAAACTTCACATAAGTGATCAGTACCAACAGTAGTTGTGCATGGGGCATGTTAGGTTCTTTTAGAAAAAAAATTTGCAGAGTTATGGGACTTTGTTTTTTTGTTACTATACTTAATATACATAGACACAGTCTTGTGCGCACCATCTCTCCTCATCCCCTTGACACAATTTAATGAAACTTCACACAAGTGATCAGTACCAACAGTAGTTGTGCATGGGGCATGTTAGGTTCTTTTAGAAAAAAAAAATTCAGAGTTATGGGACTTTGTTTTTTTGTTACTATACTATATACATAGACACAATCTTGTGCACACCATCTGTCCTCATCCCCTTGACACAATTTAATGAAACTTCACACAAGTGATCAGTACCAACAGTAGTTGTGCATGGGGCATGTTAGGTTCTTTTAGAAAAAAAATTGCAGAGTTATGGGACATACTATGTACATACAGTCTGCATATGCAATCTTGTGCGTGCCTAATCTACCAAACCCTTGCACACAATTTAATGAAACTTCACACAAGTGATGAGTACCAACAGTAGTTGTGCATGGTGCATGTTACATTCTTTTAGATAAATATTCTGCATAGTTATTGGACTTTGTTGTTTGTTACTATACTGTATACATACAGTCTATATACATACAGTCCACATAATTATGCAATCTTGTGTGCAATGTACTGTGTCAGTGCATGCGGGGGGTACATTCATCACCTTTAGTGATAGCTCTAGTTATATACTGTTTCTGCTTATAGTTGGTATCTGGTCATATACTGTTTCTGCTCACAGTACGTCTCTATTCATATTCTGTTTCTGCTTATAGTTGGTCTCTGGTCATATACTGTTTCTGCTTATAGTTGGTCTCTGGTCATACACTGTTTCTGCTTATAGTTGGTCTCTCGTAATGTGTTGCCACTCCTCAAAGTTGGTCTCTGGTCATACACTGTTTCTCATCACAGTTGGTTTCTGGTCATCGCTGTCTCATCTCTTAGTTGGTCTCTGATCATATACTGTTTCTGCTTATATTTGGTCTCTGGTCATATGTTGCATCTCCTCAAAGTTGGTCTCTGGTCATATACTGCTTTTGCTTATAGTTGGTCTCTGGTCATATGCTGTCGCTTCTCAGAGTTGGGACACTGGTCATACGATGTTTCTGTTCACAGTTGGTCTCTGGTCATATTCTGACTTATCTGATAGTTGGTCTCTGGTCATATGCTGTCTCTGTTCACAGGTGGTCTCTGGTCATATGCATTCTCTACTAACATTTGGTCTCTGGTCATATGCTGTCACTGCACATAGTTTGTCTCTGGTCACATGTTGTTGTCTCTTGTCATATGCTGTCTCTTCTCACAGTTGGCCTCTGGTCATATGCTGTCTCTGCTGACAGTTGGTCTCTGATCATATGCTGTCTCTGCTCATAGTTTGTGTCTGGTCATATGCTGTCCCTGCTCACAGTTGGTCTCTGGTCATATCTTGCCTCTGCTTACAGTTGTTCTCTGGTCATATTCTGTCTCCGCTGATAGTTGGTCTCTGGTGATATGCTGTCTCAGCTCACAGTTGTCTCTGGTGATATGCTGTCTCAGCTCACATTTGGTTTCGGTCATGATTTTTTTTTATCTCTGCACGCATTTAGTCTCTGGTCAGATGTTGTATCTGCTCACATTTGGTCGCTGGTCATATGCTGTCTCTGCTCACAGTTGTTCTCTGGTCATATGCTGTCTCTTCCCACAGTTGGTCTAATGTCATATGCTGTCTTTGCTCGCATATGGTCTCTGGTATATGATGTCTTTTCTCATAGTTGGTCTCTGGTCATATGCTGACTCATCTCATAGTTGGTCTTTGGTTATATGCTCTGTCTGCTCAAATTAGTTTCTGATTATAGGCTGTCTCTGCTCACTGTTGGTTTTGGTCATATGCTGTCTCTTCTCATAGTTAGTCTCTGGTCATATGCTGTCTCTGCTCACATTTGGTTTATGTTCATATGCTGTTTCAGCTCATAGGTGGTCTCTGCTCACATGTTGTCTTTATCATCCTTTCACTGTATATTTAGTAAATCTTTCAAAAGAGATCAGGCTACAGCATATCGTGTTGGTGATGTACAGCATAGCTTGTAGGTTTTGTACAGCTTGCGCAGGTGGCGTTCAGCACAGCTTGCTTGTTGGTGGGTACAGCATAGATTGTGTGTACAGCAGTGCTTATTGGCGGGATGCAGCATAGCTTGTACGTTGGGTACAGCATATTGCGTAGGTGGCGGCGTACAGTATAGCTTTTAGGTGGGGTACAGCAAAGATTGTGTGTACAGCAGAGCTTACTGGCACGGTACAGCATAGCTTGTGGGTGGGGTACAGCATATTGCGTACGTGACGGCGTACAGTATAGCTTGTAGGTGGGGTACAGCAAAGACTGTGTGTACAGCAGAGCTTACTGGCACGGTACAGCATAGCTTGTGGGTGGGGTACAGCATAGGTTGTTTGTACAGCATAGCTTACTGGCTGAGTTGAGCATGAATGAGGTGCAGCATGTATGTTGGGTTTAGTGCAGCATATAGAGTGGGTAAAGTTTTTTGACAACGTCCAACTATACAGAAAAACATACGTTCAAAATGAGTTTGCAATTATTTCGGATTTTCACGCATGTTTCAATTAAAATGTGCAATTATATTTACATGGTAAGCATTAACGAGACAAGTATCAATTATTAGTAAAGATATTTATATAAGGAAGGTTACTTACAAAGTTTACAAAGCATAAAGGTGGCATGAATACTAGAAAAATCAGCAGAAACAACAACAACAACAACAACAACAAATATAAGCAATAGAAACACGACAGTGACTTTAATTGATATAGAGTATGTTAGTTATAGGTTAGTTGGGGGTCAATATTTTATAGATAAAATCAGAGGGGGTAATTATTAGTCCCCTACTGGTTGAAAACCAGTTTCGGGGACTATAGGAATGCACTTTTCCGTCATTCCGTCTGTCCGTCCGTCCGCCCGCAATTTCGTGTCCGCAATTTCGTGTCCGGTCCATAACTCTGTCATCCATGAAGGGATTTTAATATTACTTGGTACAAATGTTCCCCATGATGAGACGACCTGTCATGCGCAAAACCCGGACCCCTAGCTCAAAGGTCAAGGTCACAATTGGAGGTCAAAGGTCAACAGGGCTTTTTTCCTGTCCGGTCCATAACTCTCCCATCCATGAAGATATTTTAATATTACTTGGCACAAATGTTCCCCATGAGGAGACGACGTGTCATGCGCAAAACCTGGACCCCTAGCTTAAAGGTCAAGGTCACAATTGGAGGTCAAAGGTCAACAAGGCTTTTTTC
Organism: Mercenaria mercenaria; assembly: GCF_021730395.1. Taxonomy (NCBI): domain Eukaryota; kingdom Metazoa; phylum Mollusca; class Bivalvia; order Venerida; family Veneridae; genus Mercenaria; species Mercenaria mercenaria. The sequence continues at coordinate 51,502,315 of NC_069367.1, read as the reverse complement.
ATAACTCTCCCATCTATGAAGGGATTTTAATATTACTTGGCATAAATTTACCTCGTAATAAGACGATGTGTCATGCACAACTTTCAGACCCCTAGCTCAAAGGTCAAGGTCACACTTAGCAGTCAAATGTTAACATAGCATGAACAGGGTCTGTTTCGTGTCCGGTCCATAACTCTGACATACATTAAATGTTCCCCATGATGAGACAACATGTAATGCGCAAAGCCCAGACCCTTAGCTCAAAGGTCAAGGTCACAATTGGAGGTCAAAGGTCAATAAGGTGTTTTCCCTGTCCGATCCAGAACTCTGTCATCAGTCAAGGGATTACAATATTACTTGGCATAAATGTTTCCCATGGTGAGACGACGTGTCATGCGCAACACCCAGTACCCTAGCTTAAAGGTCAAGGTCACACTTTGAGATCAAAGGTCAAGAGAATTTTTTTCCTGTCCGGTCTATAACTTTGTCATGCAAAGCAGGATTTAGATATCAGTTGGCACAAATATTCCCCTGGATGAGACAACATGTCATGCGCAAGAACCAGATCCCTAGGTCTAAGGTCAAGGTCATATTTAGAGGTCAAAGGTCAAATTCAAGAATGACTTTGTAAGGAACATTTCTTCTTCATGCATGGAGGGATTTTGATGTAACTTGGACCAAATGTTCACCACCATGAGGCACCCTTGTTTTTAGAATTACATCCCTTTGTTGTTACTATAAATAGAGAAAAATCGAGACCACTTTTCTGTGGTGTGGTACAGCATGCATGTTACATCCAATTTTTAGGTGTATTTTGACCTATCTCTACCTGGTAAAGAGTTTCTTGTGGACTTATATTATATAGATTTTTTTTTATAAAGATTAATTTCCCTTTGTTGTTACTATAAATAACTTACATGATAACATTTTTATAATCAGCCAAAAAATTCAATATGAAAACAACTGTTGGTTTTTATATATGCACATTTTAATCCAAGTGTGTTGTTATAACATACTGTGAAATCATTTTTATTCGCGTAGTTCGCGCTAGGACCGATGCGCGAAATTAAGACAGCGCTATTATTATTTTTCTTATTATATATTCCCTTTCTAAAATTGAAAATGCGCGAATTTAAGCCCGCGCGAAACAGTCCTTCTTCACGTTTGTGCGAAATTTCATGCCAGCGAGTATAAATGATTTCACAGTATTGTGTATGTAGTACAATATTGTTTATACATCATTGACAGATATCAGTTCATTATATTATACTGCAGTAGAGAAAATTAGGTGCCTTCCAGTAGGGGACTTTGTATTGCATGGCAATACTTCATTCACTTGTTTGATAAGGGGTGTCAGTATTTTATAGAAAAGGGTTCATTATTCTATATAAAATAATGACCGGGGGTCATTATTCTATGGGGGTCAGTTTACAACGTTTCACCGGTTCAGTGAAAGTCTTTTCGAAACGAATGGCTTAGATCCAATAATTCGATAGATGTCCGGTTAAAAAAAAACTTCGAGAAAGTAGTAGTTGCCTTTAAAAGCTGTCTTCATACTGTTACGTACCGAAGTGGAAAATAATTGAATATTTTTTTTTATTTTACGGCTGCAGTCACAGTTGAGCAACAAGAATCGCTTGCCTTATCATCACATGTTGTACATGTTGGTGAAAATAAGTCCATCTGCACCTGCTGTGTAATGGCTTTGTGATATTAAAGCCAAAATTACACGACACTCAAATTTTAGCGAAATAAAGCGCATCTTGCGGTGGAAAATACTTTTGAAAATATTGCTTAAACTTGCATGTTTATGTTATATGGTGTGACTTTCCTCTAAAAATGTCCCAGTTACAGTAGTGAAATTATCGTTTTTAACAAACCTTTGTTGTGATATTTGAACCGAAGAAAAAAAGATTAACATCGATTTTAACAGCTTAGACTCAATATAGAGACAAATAGACATTTAAGATTGAGGCAATGTATTGCATTATCAGCAATGAGATATTGACAGGTGTAATATATAACTGTATTATCGATGTTTTTGAAACGGTCTCTGCAAACACCAATAATAATTAGGAATCATAATTATGTCAGCAGCAGTTGGCATTGAAAATAATTACAGCAGTGGAGAGTTTCATTGTTAAAAATGAGGATGAGTTGTTAACAATGCTTGTAGAATTACAATTAAAACTTATATTTTATATCTAAATATAACTTAAGCTACCAAAATCGGAAGTAAGTGTTATTTAAAGAATCGGATGCGTTGATTGAGACAGAAATTCATATCCGATAACAATTATATTTAAGTACATCAGTAATGAAAAAAAAATCACAGTTCGATAGTTTAATTGACTTGTTTGAAATTATCTGTTGAATTGTCTAAGTCTTTAAGACTTCGTTGTGTACATTTGACGTTACAATGTCTAAATTATTTCTTTCTGTTATAGGATTACAAGAAAACTGTGTATTGTGTAAACGATTATCTTAAAAATAATTATCGTCTTTACAACATATTAACGAAAACAATTGCTAATATGCTTTACATTCTTATTAAAGCAGTTACCTGAACAAGTGATTTGGGCAATCAATTGTGCGACTTAAAACAGAAATTCAAATGAGTTATGCACAAAAACGTTTCATTTCAACATGGATGTAAAAGTTACATAATAGAAAAAAGGCAAGATTCGGGTAAATATGGATACTTCCTGGCTTCCACGGATGATGTTGATGTTGGATATCATAGGCATTCTTCAGTTTTCATGTCACTATATTTACACATATGAGCTTACTCCTGTAGTGTTAGGTAATGAATATTAAAATAATCTTCAGTATTCGCAAGCTAATTTCGTGATATTAAAGTTTTAGAGTTTTATAATGGATTTTATATGATTTTGGTTAATTCAAAGTTGTTACATTTTCCGCATTGTTGTATCCTTACTTGGAAAATACAAGATGTTAGTTTCATTTATAGTCGGACATCATGTTAATGGTGTCATTGGCCGTATTAATGAAATCTCTTGACCTTGCATCTGATGGTAAGGGCCACGTTCGATGCTCAGGGTTTCATATTTTGAAAGTCATTAGCTGGTGGCGCGGAAGAATGACCGTTAAAGTAAGATGCACATTAAAGAGCCCCCCACACCTCCCCTAGTTATTCATGAACCATTTAATGTAGAACTTGAACTGTAATGATTTTGGTTTGTAAAAACTCAAAAAATAAACAAACCTGCAAACATACTGAGTTGACGTTAAAATAGTTAGTAACGTTTTTAAAGAATTATATGCTATTTTCTGTGCGTTTGTACGGGTATAAAGTACATTGGGACGCAATTTTTGGATGATTTGCAAGAAGTAGAAGTTCCAATCTGGTTTTCCCGTACAAGTGCACACAAATAACATTCAGTTTTTATGTTCACATTTTACAGGAGCTTGCTAGAAAATAAGTGGTCTGCTTTGATTCCATGAAAACCAGAAAGTAAACATATATGTCAGGATATCGATCTTTTAAACAATCTAAATAGAACAACCAAAAAGGCCCGTCCACGTTCATTTGTAATTCGCCTTCCAACAAAGATACAGTTTTTATCTAAAATATCGTTAAATCCAGTTAAGAATGAAATAGTCGTGTCGATTTTGATCTGTATTGTCAGAAAAATTAGTTTTAGCTAATCCTTTTTGTTATTTTTGAAATTTTAGCGTCAACTTAAAAACAAAATCGAATGACGCCATTGTGTCAATGTTTTTATAAATTAAGTCATGTCATATTGCGCGTGCAGTCTCACGGAAAGGGCCATCCTTGATATCGTTACGTCAATGTTGTTTTTTTTACGAAAATAAACGCTTTTTCCTTTCTTTACAAAATATAAAATAAATGTAACTTTTTAAGTTTGAAACATTTTAGCTGAGGCATGTAATGTGGCTGTATTGTTTATTTTCAATTCTAAAACTTTGTTTATGCTGCATGAAATAATTCAAGTACGAGAATAACAGCTCAGCTATGACTGCTACTTATGTTGTCGAAAATACTGTAGCTATTCTGGTTTCATGTCAGAATATCCCATTATTTTAGGTTTCGCCTCTTTATATAACTCGTGGTACTTGTGTAACATTGCAAAAAACGGCAGTTAAATGTCTGCATTGGTCATTTAAATGCTGTATGATTTAAGTCCTATGTATTTCAGCTACTAATATGGATAAAGTCCTTTTCTTTCTTTCCGTGTCATAAAAATGGGATGAAATGTTTTAACATATTTATTTACACGTAGTTTGGCATATAGTGTATGTACAACACTGAAAGTGAATGAAAAGAATATTGGTGAAAAGCCAGACGAATGTTGATTTTCTCCATTATTTCAAAAGCTCTGTTTACCCCCGTCTGTACAATAGTTTTGGGTTATTTATAACTATAACTTGCAAAATTTATGCGTCAATATCCACATTTAATGGATTATTAAGGGAATTTGTTCACCTAAGTTGTGTGAATGACCGGCTCTAGGTGCCAAAGTTCAATGTAGATGCATCAAAACGCATTCTTACATTAAAGTACCTTTTTATCTCTCCTATATAAAATTCTTTTGATGATATTTCTCAAACAATACTGTTTATTCATCCCTTGGATAAAGTGCCTGCTTTTTTGTTTTTTAATTTTGTCTATTGGCCGTTTCTGTGATATGCAGGCTCGATAACCACAAATCCCTTCACTAACCCAAACAAAAAAAAGATTGAAATGAATCGGTGTAATAAGTGGTAAACAAATCGTGTGATTTGTTCACGATTTGATCACGATTCAAATGGTATGCAAATGAGCTAATAAATCGGTAATAAATCGTAAACAAATCGTTTAATAAATCGTTAACAAATCAGGACTTTAAATTGTTTTGCTAAATAATGAATCGGTAACAAATCGGGTATGCTGAAGTTGAAATGAAAGGAATTTGGAAATCGGTGGCACTAATAAATCGGTAATAAATCGTGCTAATGAATCGGTAATGAATCGTACTAATAACCCAGCATTATTTTTAAGGGACGAAAGCATGGGTACAAAAAGTTTGAGGACGAATTGTAATTCTCTAGAAAGGGTAGCATTAACTATAAAAACGGCAAACTAAATGTTCTAGTAAGGAAAGAACAACATGAAATATATAGATTCTATTTACAGTATAGCAATTGCAAAATTCAAAAATATGATACATATTAGAACATATGCATCAGATCTAATTTATAAAATTTCTTTAAAGTTGTCATGAAAACATATGACAAAAAAAATCTTGTAATTATTTCCTAAAAACTTAACAGCTTCAAATATAGCGTAAAGAGTTAATGTGTGCACTTAAACATGTCCTTTTACAACTATATTAGACAATCAAACATTTGCACTTACTCCATAACAGTTAAAATTCCAGTATTTTAGAGGATGCATGTGGTGTCTCTGTGTATTTCAGTTATCCCGCCAAAATGCATTAAAGATGGCTGACAATATACTCATGTTTCCCGCCCAAAAAGTCACAACTTTACTTTTTAATGAATCGGTAATAAATGGTACTGCGCAAAATATCTGTTTCTAATGAATGGTAAACAAATCAGTTAATTGCAATGAATTGGGGAGGGACTTTCTCTGCTAAACCCGATTTGCTTCCGATTCATTAAATGAATCGTAAACAAATGGTGTTAATAAATCGGCAAATCCCGATTTGTTCACCATTTATTCACGATTTTGATACCATTTGTTACTTGATTTTTTTGTTTGGGAAATTCCAGTTAATTTAGTTCTGCCCATTGTTTTGTCGTTTAGGGCAAAGCCACTATTTTATCTGGTGACCATACGCCGCTTTTCATGAAATTGCACTCTGCATCATTGAAGGTTCCATGTCCACTACAGTATGAATACATCTGCGGATGTCTCTAAATTACATTCTGGTACTTATAACGTGTGTAAATGTTGAGTTTTGCTCCACCCAGGGCTAGGGGTCGTGGACGGTAACTTGCATTTCTACTACCATCCATGAACAGGCCCAATCAAACCGAGCCTGAAACATTTTCATTTATGTCGTGTTGAGCGACCTGTGGTTTTTTATTTTAATAAAACTCATTAAACAGTTACCCGTTAGCAGCATGTAATTTGTGACGATTGTCATTTTTTTCTAGTACTCGAAGGGACGTGAAACACTGCAAGTTTTAATACATGTCATCTTGCAAAAAAAATCCTATGATTATTTCAAGGATGCTCAAAGGGTACTTGAATCACATGCAAGAGTTAACCATTGAATGTTCCACATTCATAACTTTCAAACCCTTGCAAAATTAATTATTAAAAATGACACATCTGTCATAAGCGCTTGTTTTCATGCAAAATCGTTCTATTATATCTGTACAAATGCATTAATATTTGTAAGCCATTTAAATCTCAAACAATGTAACATGATAAATATTTTAGTGATAGTTACATGCTGCAAGGATGTGTTTGCATAGTTACGCGGTTATATTTCAAACCTGATACACAATAATTCGTGTTAAAATCTTTATTTACGAAATTGTAAAAAAAAAACGATGAAAGAAAGCATATCTGAATTTTCGAAAATATATATGCTGACATTGTGGACTTAAATTTATCATTTCGATCGTTCAGGCATCTACGAATGAAAATACCACAAATTAAATAAAGTTCGCAAACCACTTTGAAAATTGTGTGGTAAATCGCGCACGTTCACAAAAGTACAAGCATCCAAAACAATATCTGTTTAATATATAACTCCAAAAGATATGATATGACAACTATCAATTTTTAACCTCATTACTAAAATAAAAAAAAACAAAACAAAAGAAAAACAAACTTTTTTTCTCCAAACCATGATTCGAACATAAGCTTACAAACATAGATTGGTCCTATTCACACGTTTAGTTCTCACAGTTGTAACATTCTTCTTGCATTCCTTCTGTCTGGATAAAATATGTTACTATATACATTGTAATAATGTTTTTTGTAATAAGATGTTTTGGTATTGGCTTTCCGACTAACTTGGACTTTTGCAGTCAAAAGAAAAGTGACCATTATGCAGAAAATCTTTAAATCAGAAAAGAAAAACATACATTCGCTCCGATTTACAATTTATTCAGTTTGTTGTCTGTGGTCAAAGACAGAAAAACAAATGAATGATAAACACATGACCTTTTTGGACCAGTCCAGTTAATTGCAAGAAAACGGTAGACTATATTGAAACATTAAGAATAGCAAACGAAGTCAGAGTATGATACAGTAAGGTCAGCTGCAAACAGAAACTGCAGATGAAAGAAATAAGACACGTGTTACTTGAAATATCCTATAACTAGTGCTTTTTGATGATAGGAAAGTAATTAAAAAAGGGGATGGTTTGAAAAAGGTGGTAGAAGGAAGGGAAATGTAAAATGAAAATGGAGGGGAACATAAAATAGTATGGACATAAAAAATGGGGAATATTAAAGGAGTGGGAGAAGGGAAATAAAACAAGCAAAATACAAGACAGAATACAAACTGTAAATAGTGGCATCGCCTTGGAACGGCCAGTAACATGTATACATTTTACAACATTTGGGTTTTGAACTCAATACAAAAATGTCTGGAATTGTATTTCAGTATTTCAAGTTACTTAGTGACAAGGAAACTCCAAACAGACTGTGCTTTCTTCTAGAAACAAATACCTAGTAAAAGTGAAGTTGGCTGAACATGTAGCTGGAGGATTTAACAAAGAAACATTAATTGTTGATAATCTAGGAGAGTGTATTTTGATATGAATTGGTTAGAGGATGCAAACATAAAAAGACTGTTTGTGTTCTTTTTCTATGAATAATTTACGAAGTCCACTCTGGAGCTTCGTCGCACATGGCTGCAGCAGTGTAAAAGTTTATTACATGTGTGTGTTCCTTTGTTGGGCTGAAACTACCCGCCCGCTTAGCTCAGTAGGTAGAGCGTCGGTCTACGGATCGCGGGATCGTGAGTTCGATCCTCGTGCGGGGCGTATGTTCTCCGTGACTATTTGATAAACGACATTGTGTCTGAAATCATTAGTCCTCCACCTCTGATTCATGTGGGAAAGTTGGCAGTTACTTGTGGAGAACAGGTTCGTGCTGGTATAGAATCCAGGAACACTGGTTAGTTTAACTGCCCGCCGTTACATGACTGAAATACTGTTGAAAAACGGCGTTAAACCCAAAACAAAGAAACAAACAAACTTTAGTATTATTTAACAATAACTATCCCACCCATACGATACATTAACCTGATATAGAGAACTAAAAAGATAATATCTAGATCAATTTTAAACTGGAGTTGTTCGATATAGAAATAAAAGGATTCATATGATATACTAAATTGAGTACCGAACATGTTTGTAATTTACAACTCCCGCTTGATGATTTTTAAACAATTCCGGCTATAATAATGAAATAAATATGAGTTTACAATTATAACATGTCCGCCACGGCTCCTGGGGGCAAACTATAGAGTTATTGATTGTTACGAAAGATAGTAAAACTACGACAATTCTGTCAATGAATTTGCTTTCAAGGTTCACTATACTGAAAACATTAATGTTAGAATATTTTCAAAATGGACCGGCTAAATAGGGTATTACATTCATTTACATTTGTATAATTCATTGTCCTACAAGCGGTGAAGTTAAAAGCCTCTCAGAAACTTAGAAAAATGGTGGTGGATAGAATCCAAGTGTTTTTGAAAAAAAGAGAAATAATAACGTTTTAAGAATAAACTATTTATTATGTAGAGATAGTACCTAAACTTTTGAATTATAAAAAAAGATAAAAAATCTGACATTACGTGCTTGAATATAATATTTAAGATCAAGCAAAGTATTAAAGTCTTAACTTAATCATGTTAAAACATGTGGTATTAGTTTTTCTGAAACATCTTAATATTTATTTTTTCATTTACTCTTCTTTAGGATAGGTACCGATAAAGTGATTGATAAATATTTAATCCCCGATTATAATTTTATTTTAGCTAGAAGAACCTGCGAAAAAGTTGTCAAATACATGCACATTGTATGATACCAGAAAATGTTTAAAGTCTAATAAAATAAATTCAGATCCACAGTTATAATGTTATTTGTACCATATCAAACATCATTTATATAATTAGGAAAACCTCGCTAATATCTATCCTGAAAATAGAAAATTAAGTAAACTAAAAACGGGTTATTTACACATTTTAAACTAACAAGTCGTTAAATTAGTAACCATTCCATCTTGCAAAATCATATTCTGTGATTAATACATAAGGACGCTCAAAATGTTCTTGCATCACGTGAAAGAGATTTGAATTTTGCACGTTCATAACTTTCAAGCCCTTGCCGAATGCTAAACTAATAATTAACAACGATATCCTTGTCAGTAATGCCTGTTGTACAAATGAATTAATATTGGTAAACCATAAAAAATTCATACAATGTAACATGATATACTTTTAATGTTAGGTACATGCATGAATACTTGCGCAGTCGTGTTTCAAACATGATCAGTCAATTCTTCGTGTTAAAGGCACTCGCTACAGTTTTTCCGGACGGGTCTATATTTACCCCAACACCGTGCCAATTTGGTTTCGATGTAGCTCACTGCAGTGTTGGTGCGGTCTTCCGCGCATGCCCGGAAGTGATCATCTAATGTCGCGTACGGCAAAATTTCGCAAATTATTGTATGTTCGCATGCATTTAATGTACAAAATGTATAACATACTGACTAAAGGTTAGGGTAAGTATCACCATGGTTACAAAATATATACATTTAAAGTACTTTTAGTTCAAATTGCTTCAATCCGACATATACTGGAGTCTGTTATTTATACCAACGCTCCAACTCTGCATTGAGTCACAGCTGTTTCTAATTCCGTACCGTACCCGTACAGTACATTCGTAACCTATAGGTTTTGTTAAAAACAAGGCGGAAACTTTCGTCGTTCTATGCCATCAAAATGCTTCAGAAACACCTTAAAATCCGATTATTAAGAAATCTGCCGTTTGATAATTTTATATATACATTTCTAAGTCATTTGCTCAAACACTGAAAGAGTATTTCGTGCCGACCTGCGTTGTATAAATGCCCGCCACACCCCACTTCGTTGTAATTTGATTTAAGCGAAATCTAATATGGTGACCTATCAATTTTCTTTTTGTTTTAGATAAGGTAGACATAACCAAAGGTATGTGCAGAGTTCGATTAAATTCTATTATGTGAAACTAGATAAAATAGCAGAAGTACCAACTTAAAACTGACAAATATATGCAAAAATAGCCCTTGGGTCTGCTGAACAAGTATTCCTTTCTTTACAAAATCATGTTCTTTTGATTTCTCTGAGCATGTTTCAAATGGATATATTGTTTTCCGTTATAAAATGCTTAGATAATCAAATTTATGCTGATTATTGTACTTAACTGAAATATATTTTAGGATTACAGAAATTTTGAAAAATGTTTAAAATAGCACCATATCTAGGGGCAAATTAAATTGAAACAAAGCTGGTGACCTAGTATTTTTATTTCATTTTTCAATACATCATAACATGATCTTTTAATACAAAACATTTCATCAAATTCTTTTATTGAGAAAAAAATTACGAAACTGTAGCGAGCGTCCTTAAAAGCATTCTTTATGAAACTGTAAATAAAACGATGATAGAAAGTGTTTCTTGCTGTTCGAAAATATATCTTTTGACATTGTAGACATAAATTTATTATTTTGGTCGTTCAGGCATGTACGAATTAATCTACCACGAATTGAATTAAGTAAATAAAAAGGCTTAAAGAAAATTGTTTGGTAATTCTTAACACCTTCACAAAGTATAAGCATCCAATACAATTTCATTATACAATACTACTTGAAAAGATATGATTTGACAACAGACATTTCATTACTTAAATAAATCAAAAACAACATGTTTATCTTAATTGACTCCATACCATGATCAGGTTATGTGCTTTCAAAATAGATTGGTCACATTCACATGTTTCAAATATTCTTCTTGCTTTCAGGCTAGGACAGGATGCAACTTGAATTTTTGCAGTCAAAAGAAAAAAGTGACAATTACGCTGAAAAAATAAATCCGAAGCTTTAAAAAAAAAAGAAAAAAAAAGGAAATCAGACTTTTCTACGATTTACAATTCAAACCTTAAGACATAAAATTACATAAAGAAATTTACAGTTTTAAACGCAAAAGAAATGTATAAAATTATATTTCATATTACTTCCTAACAAAAATCCTCCAAACAGACTGAAATGATTTTTAACTCAAAATTAAAAGATCTTTTTGCACACTTCCTAAGTCTTTCTAGAAACAAATGTCTCGTAAAAGTGAAATTGACTGCATATGTAGCTGGAGACTTCAGTTGTGAGAAAAAAAACAGGATGTCTTTCCAATTCTTTTTAGTTTTTGTCACTACATTCAGATATTTACGTTTGTCCTTAAAATCTTAGATTAAAAAATGTTCGAATTCTGTATCCACAGAATTATTTTCAGATTGAATGTTAGGGGATAACGCCACAACTTTTATCAACTAAAAAGAAACTGGAAAATGCTTTTATTGATATAGACATGTCCATCTTCTACACCCCCGCCCCAACAACAGCTTTATTAATGTAAATCTAGACGAGTGTATCTTGAATTTAAATTGATGACAGGGTGTAACATAAAGAGACTGCTCGTGTTCTTCTGTCTACGGATAATTTGCCAGATCCACTAAGGAGCTTTGACGCATATAGCTGCCGCAGTGTATAAAATTATCATTTTTGTATTTCCTTTGTTGCGCTGAAATTCATTGAACAATAACTATTCTACCTATATGATACATGAACCTGATATAGAGAACTAAGAAGATAATATCTAGATCGATTTTAAACCATGTTGTCTGATATAGAAACAAAAAGATACCATCTATTCATCTACTGAAGTGAGCACAGGGCATATCTTTAATTTACAACTCCCTCTTGATGATTTGTAAACAAGTCCGACTATAATAATACAACAAATATATATGAGTTTACAATATCAATATTGTCAGCCACAGTTGGTATACAATATTCATGAAGCAAACACTAGAGTTATTATTATCATAAAAGATCGTAGAGCTATTAAGCTTTTGTCAATGATTTTGCATTCATAGCTCACCAGATTGAAAACATTTATATCTATCTGATTTAGTTAGGTAAATATAATTTATTTTTGTACAAATTGAAATGGTTTCGGTCATGTTTCAAATCGTTTGAATAGAAACACTATCACACACATTAGAAACAACGACGGCAGATAGAGTTCAAGAGTTTTTGAAAAAAGAAGAAATAGTAACACCGTTTTCAGGCATCACATTTTGTATATAAAATTACTCGAAAGATATGAGAAAGATAATGATAATAAAACATTTTTACATATATGAGTGATCAGTGTCAAACAGAAAAGTACTCGACGTTTTAGTACACAATATCTTTTAAAGAATTATTGATCAATATATATTGTTTTTAGCAAGGGGCTCGTTAGAGCCACTTGCTTTAGTAAGGCTAAATCCGAAGACACTCGATGAAAGGCTTTAGACTTGAACCACCAAATACGCATGAAGAAAGTAGTCCTTTGTTAACAAAAGGAAAGCAGCGATAAGCTTTTGCAATATCAGCTGGAAAATGAATTTGAAGTGATATTACTTATACAATAGATATAACTCAACAGAAATTTGTTGTTAAAATATTGTAATTACAGAATTAAGAAAAATGTCTTCCTATGCAAAAGCGACCTTTAACGAATGGAATCATGCCTATCACGCATGAACTGTATAGGAAAATGCTTTTCGATTAATCAAATGGAATTAGACTCTTCCACGCGTTTAGACTGATAGAACCCAAGCCAGGTATAAAATTAGAGAAGGATAGCAATCGTTGATTGGCCGAGTGTATATATCGATGTAAACGTCACGCGGAGGTTCTTTTATCTTTAGATCTGTTTTGTAGGCTGCTACAGTAAATCATTGTAGTCTGAACACCACTAAATCCGGCTATTTTTTATTTCATATAAAATCCACTTATTTTATAATGGGTTTTCGACGTTTTCTAGCATATCAGACTTTCAGAGTCTTATATTCCCATAAAGAACTATATCGCTACTTTAGAAAAACAAAACGAAAAAGGGGGTGTTAACTTTTATATAAGAAAACTACAGTTCGTTAAATACAACCCGCTGAATTAATCCTTTTCGCTTCTTTCAGGTTCTCTTTTCGAGACACTAAATTCTTACGCCACCATTTTTACCTAGCATGCAATAGGAACATGCCGATTTCGATAGAATGCAAAGTAATACATACTGAAACGCGGTAGAGTAAAAGTAAACACATTGCTATTGAGAAAAGTCACTAGGGAAGGAAAAAGGATTAATTCTATTTATATTTGGACTACTAGACCTGCAGAGGCTTACATTTTGATTTGGTTGTGATCAGTCTATGTATATTAAAAATGTTTGGTACGATTTGCCTAGTTTCGTGTAGGCGGCCGTGTCTAAAATTTTACCTGAGGTAACAGAAGTCAGAAAAAATAGAAACGGTCATCCATCCATCCAGATTCAGCTCAAGTTTGCGGAAAAAGTAAACTGTTATGAGACACTTTTCTTCCCACCATTATTTTCGTCTGGTCACATGCTTTTAAAATATACATATGTTTTAGCCTAGTCATTTGCAGATAATACGGTACAGGTCGCGCAAAGTGTGCATTTTGGGCTATTTTTGCATCAAAATTTAGTGTCCTGAAACCGGAGTTTTACTCGTTTTTATCTTACAAACAACGGAATCGGCAGGTTTAAAATATGACATGATGAAGTGTTAAATATAATTATTCAATACATCCGCCCAACACTTCCCGGGAATTTCTCAAAATTTGAATTTTTAATGATTTTTTTCGCACTGTTATCAACGCAGACTCGTGGAATTTTCAAATTTACTGTCCCTTGCCCCCATAACTGACTCTGTATTGCTAAGATGGATCAGTGGAACAGACTACAATGGAATCACTTTCAACTCCGACTTAGAAAACATATTTATAATCTTTCGCCTTGTGACATTAGAATAAATACCAAATACCAAAATAGAGATATTGTTATGAAATTATTATATAATTAGCCAATATTAATACAATATATAACAATACGCCAATATGGGCCATTTGTTTTTCGGCGCAAGTTTCGGATGTGTAAAAAAAGTCTTTTGAAAACAGTTGTCCGGGAACCCTCTTCAGAAGTGTCTCCGCCATTTTGCCAAGCCACTGGAACTAAATTGTTAAGATTTGAATTATTGAGAATTCATCTCCTCGTTGTTATTATTGTACAGTAAATATAAGAGTTGATTTTGTCACATAGCTTTTATGTTAATCTGATTTTTATGTAAGTTTATAATTACGAGTGATCATGTCTTAGTCATGGTCTTGCCACTTCTTCTGCGGTAATAATTGTCAACAGTTAGACATCAAAATCATGGACTTAAAGGAGATATTGATATCTCCTTCAACTGCGTTCAGCTCTTCGGAGCCCATCTCTGTTACTCACTTCAATGACGTACACTTGGCCATTGACCTGTTTATATGAGAAAGTTGTCACAGTCTACTCTACTGGTTCTTACTGAAATTCTGTTAAAAGCTGGCATGAAACTAACAAAACAAAGATGGTTTTTGAATGTATATGACTTTATTGGTGGTACTTAATAGGCTAGTATTACTGAGTGTATACATTTGTCCAACTGACAATCATGGTCTACAATGAACCCTTGCTGTTTGATTGTTAATGCCATGTTATTTATTCTATCTACCTCCATTGCTAAAAGCTTTATAAACAGTGGTGAATTACTTTTGTTCGTTTCTTTTGTGTTTCCAGAACAAATATTATATCATTAAACAGCATTTTGTCTCATATCATTTCCAGGGAATGAGACATCGGTACCTATGTATGTGAAATGATATCTAGTGTTGATTTCAAACTATTTGGTTCATTATATAAACAAAAGAAACGCTTTAAACTTTATTTGATCAATTAAATTATCAGCATCGTGATCTTAAAATTAAACGAGGCGACAACAATACTTAATAAATATCAATAACAATTTGCAATCCCAGCTGACATAAAAGCAATTACATCTGCAGTGGTGAACAATCGTAAACTTTTATTATTGAAGCCGAGTAACTGTTCGAGAGTGAAATCAAATACTTGGGGAAAAATGATTTGTATATTATAAACAGTTAGGACTGGTCTTTAAATGTATCATTAGGAAGAAAACAATGCATTTATATGATATTCAAGGAAATGTATGAAGCTTACATAAGCAAACAAAGCTGTATCAATACAAATAAAATCTTTAAGAATATTCGTTTGAAGCATAGGCCGCAGCCAAGTTATTTGATAGCATATTCAATTAACTTTTAGTCTGTTAAGGGCTTAACACTCTAACATTCTCTAAAATAGGAACTTATAAATTGTTGTGAAAAGGAAATTGACAAAGAAACAGATCACTAAAGATAATATTAATGAAAACATTTTTCATAACCATTTATCTGACGCACCGTTAAACCTATGTGCACTTTAGTGCTAAACTGAAATAAATTATTACTACATCTCAAAGAAAAGTAGCTAAATATATCGTGAATGATCGTTTAATAAGAAGAAATGCAATGTGTTCTCATTAACTCTTTACTTACTTACAATCGAACTTTTTAAAATATATATTTCTGTCAATTTTCTAATATCCAAATACACATGATTTACAACCTTTGGTAGAGTTAACTTTGATTGCAGTATAATTCTTATTTAATGTGATATAATGTTAAGTTTTAAAAATGTAACAAAATAACTTTTACAGACATATTTACTTACCTATTTATTTACTTAATTATTTACCTACCTACTTACCTACCTACCTACCTACCTATCTTCCTACCTACCTAATACATGTTTATGTGTTTTCATATTCTATAGACATTGAAACCTGTTTAACAATGAGATACAGCGTAAGTTTTGGACAAAGTGTTAAATTTTCTCATACTTTGGATCAATTGAATTCATAAAATAGTTCTGAATAACAAAGATTTCCTTCTTATTTTTCTGGGTTGCGTTCTGTGTCTTTAATCAAACGTTCGAAACAAAATTGACATCCTTTCTAACGGAACAAAACAGTTTCAAAACATTTACTTGAAGGTGTATGAACAATGATTGTAGAAAGTATTCAAGAAGTAAGGCATTCACTTGAGGTTCTTTTGTAAGACAAATACAGCAACTATTCTTAGGTCTTCATTCAATCTAAGCAACATTTTATGATATTTTCAGTTTTCTTATATTCTGTTAGATTTTATTTATCAATAAATAGATTAGTAAAATAAAAATTACACAGATTTAGATCCCTTTTTGAAATGCATATTTTAGTGTTTTTTCGTAATTACCTCCCTTAAATATGAAAATATTTAAAAATCGGAATATTTCTTAATTTCAATACAATTTCTAGTTTAATATTTGCATTTGATATATATTGGGATATTTCAACAACTAGAATAAGAAGGCAAAATTTAAGACAGTTTGCAGCTTCAGAATTCATTTATTCTCAAATTATATTGGTTGTGCATTTAAGATAATTTATGCAATGGGAGGTATCAAAGTTTTACAAACTTGCATCGGCTAAATATATAATTTTCAGTGCAATTCTTTTAGAAATAAAATAACAAGTTACTGTTCTCATATTTATATCCTTCCTGAAACAATGTATACTTAATAAATTAATACTTAAGTCAATTATTGTATCTTGGTTTGGCATCTAGGATAGGAAAATCAAATTTTAAAAACACTTCTAGTGAAAATCTTATATGTATTAAGCACTCACTGAACACAGTTTTGAACAAATCTTTGACCCCACCTAAACATGATTAATCGCCTTTATAGGCAAAACACAATGAGCTGAACAATGATTTAATTAAATCTTTTATGTAAAAAAGCCAAACTTTACATATAAAATATTTTGTAAAGAAAGTTAATGGACACATCTTGTTCAAAATAAATTCCAGTATCCAAGGCAGAGCCATCTTTTAAAATGTGTGATTTCCCTAATGACTACTTTGAAAATATTGTGGAAAGCAATCACTTTGCTGTCAGTTTTATAATCTTATTCAAGCAAAGCTGATAATACTATGTACGTCTGTTATATATAAAGATGATGTCATTAATTTACCGGAACAGAATTCTGTTAATATAGTTATGAATTCAAGAACAGCATCTTACATTTCAGGATCAGTTTTAAACATTTGCAGTTTCAGAAAACTGTATTTTTTTATTGATATAAAACACGTACTTGCCGCTTAAACTCGCTAGACTGTTTAATTTAAGAACATTTTAACTTTTAAACTTATTTCTTAACTCATTTTGCTTGCGGCTGGCAAGAGGTTTATGATAAGTAGTACTCTATGATAAGTAGGTTTACAGTTGGACACTACACTTCCCTCTTTGTGTCTGATGGAGGAGGGGGAGGACTCTATGGTAAGCAGTTTTTGAATCCTACCAGGACTGAACTGTTTTGATATCTGTCTTCTGGCCTGTTTCGTCGGGCCTTTAAGGGTGTTTCTCTTGTTTCTCTATCTTCTGAAAAGGCATTGAGTACATACATTTTTGGTTCTTAAGGTTTGCTTTTTATTTATTTATACACGAGCATTTTTGTTTCCATTACGTGTGTAAAGAGATTCACCTGGAGGGGATTACTTTTATTAGTCCCCTACTGGTTGAAAACCAGTTACGGGGACTATAGGAACGCACTTTTCCGTCATTCCGTCCGTCTGTCCGTCCGTCCGTCCGCAATTTCGTGTCCGGTCCATAACTCTGTCATCCATGAAGGGATTTTAATATTACTTGGCACAAATGTTTCCCATGATGAGACGACGTGTCATGCGCAAAACCCGGACCCCTAGCTCAAAGGTCAAGGTCACAATTGGAGGTCAAAGGTCAACAGGGCTTTTTTCCTGTCCGGTCCACAACTCTCCCATCCTTGAAGGGATTTTAGTATTACTTGGCACAAATGTTCCCCATGATGAGATGATGTGTCATGCGAAAATCCCGGACCCCTAGCTCAAAGGTCAAGGTCACATTGGAGGTCAAAGGTCAACAGGGCTTTTTTCCTGTCCGGTCCATAACTCTCCCATCCATGAAGAGATTTTAATATTACTTGGCACAAATGTTCCTCATGAGGAGACGACGTGTAATGCGCAAAACCTGGACCCCTAGCTTAAAGGTCAAGGTCACAATTGGAGGTCAAAGGTCAACAAGGCTTTTTTCCTGTCCGGTCCATAACTCTCCTATCTATGAAGGGATTTTAATATTACTTGGCACAAATGTACCTCATAATAAGACGATGTGTTATGCACAACTTTCAGACCCCTAGCTCAAAGGTCAAGGTCACACTAAGCAGTCAAATGTTAACATAGCATGAACAGGGTCTGTTTCGTGTCCGGTCCATAACTCTGACATTCATTAAGGGATTTTAATATCACTTAGCACAAGTGTTCCCCATGATGAGACGACGTGTCATGCGCAAATCCCGGACCCCTAGCTCAAAGGTCAAGGTCACAATTGGGGGTCAAAGGTCAACAGAGTTTTTTTCCTGTCCCGTCCATAACTGTGCCATCCATGAAGGGATTTTAATATTACTTGGCACAAATGTTTCCCATGATGAGACGACGTGTCATGCGCAACACCCAGTACCCTAGCTTAAAGGTCAAGGTCACACTTTGAGATCAAAGGTCAAGAGGATTTTTTTCCTGTCCGGTCTATAACTTTGTCATGCAAAGCAGGATTTAGATATCAGTTGGCACAAATATTCCCCTGGATGAGACAACATGTCATGCGCAAGAACCAGGTCCCTAGGTCTAAGGTCAAGGTCATATTTAGAGGTCAAAGGTCAAATTCAAGAATGACTTTGTACGGAACATTTCTTCTTCATGCATGGAGGGATTTTGATGTAACTTGAACAAATGTTCACCACCATGAGGCACCCTTGTTTTTAGAATTACGTCCCTTTGTTGTTACTATAAATAGATTTTATTGTAACTTTTTTATTACTGGCGGTAGAGAAAAATCGAGACCACTTTTCTGTGGTACAGCATGCATGTTACATCCAATTTATAGGTGTATTTTGACCGATCTCTACCTGGTAAAGAGTTTCTTGTGGACTTATATTATATAGATTTTTTTTTAAAGATTAATTTCCCTTTGTTGTTCCTATAAATAACTTACATGATAACATTTTTATAATCAGCCAAAAAAATTCAATATGAAAACAACTGTGGGTTTTTATATATGCACATTTTAATCCAAGTGTGTTGTTATAACATACTGTATATGTAGTACAATATTGTTTATACATCATTGACAGATATCAGTTCATTATGTTATACTGCAGTAGAGAAAATTAGGTGCCTTCCAGTAGGGGACTTTGTATTGCATGGCAATACTTCATTCACTTGTTTACACTGTCCTGTGTCTTTGGAACATAGTGGGGGTAAGAGTGAGGTTGGGTGAGCACCATAAACCGGTTTAAGCTCCCCAGTGGTGTTTTTGCCACTGACCGTTCCAAGGCGGTGCCCCACTGTGTTCCTTTGTTTGTTCGTTTTGTCCTAATGTGTTGGTTTTTTGTGTGTGAGCGCATGTATATGTGTGTGTGTTTGTGGTGTGCGCGTCTGCGTACTGTGGTTTCGTTTTGGGGAGGCTGCGTTTTTGGTACGTGGCATTCCCTGTTTGATATTTGTCTTTGTTTTTTAAATCCCACCAGGACTGAGCTATTTTTATTTCCGTCTTCTGGCCTGTTTTGTCGGGCCCTTAAGGGTGTTTCCCTTGTTGCTCTGTCTTCTGCAAAGGCATTGAGTACATGCGTTTTAGGTTCTTAAGGATTGCATATATATATATATATATATATATAGTAGAGAGAATTTATACGAACTAAATCACCATCACAATATACCAGACCAATTACGACAAAGCGCCTAGCAGTACAAACGAACACGCACATGCCACAGCAAGTCCACTAACCCAATAAGATTAGTTTCGATGCTGCTTTATATACGAGCCCGAATTGCACTACACGTTCGTACTGGTTCAACATTTACATATATATACTCAAATCTCTGTTTTCATGTCTCACAAATCAGTAGTGACATTTTAGTATATATATACAAACACAAGAGCATTTTTGTGTTTTAAATTACATGCCTTCTGTTGCCTTTGGGAATGTTAGGGTTTCACTTGGCGGGGATAACTTTTATTTACACTGTCCTGTGACCTTGGAACATGGTGGGGTTAAGAGTGAGGTAAGGTGCACCATAAACCCGTTTAAGCTCCCCAGTGGTGGTTTTGCTATTGATCGTTCCAAGGCGGTGCCCCACTGTGTTCCTTTATTTGTTTGTTTTGTCCTTGTGTGCTTTTTGTGTGTGTGCGTGTGTGTGCGTGTGTGTGTTGATCGTATGTGCGTTTGGGGAGGATGCGTTTTTAGAACGTGGTTTTCCCTGTTGGATATTTGTTTTTAGTAACAACTGCTAACAAAACCAAAACAAACCCCCAATATCTAGGCTATTGATATGTATCTCGTTACATAAACACTTATCATACTAATTTGTTAACATACAGGAATGGTACGACATGGGAACAGAAGTCTCACCATGGAAACAGAAAACATTCACAGTTGTAACGTGACATATATATGGTATAACGTCGATTTTGCAGAGCTCTTTCAAATTTATGCAGCAGGTTTGTGCATTTCTTTTCATATCTTTGTTGCAATATATACGTGAAGTTATACTTAGAAAAATTAAGTTATATTTTCAAGGCCTGATGAAATCATTGCTTTTTCTGAATCATCTTCAACATTATTTAGATGTGACTTAACCACTGTTGCGATATTCAATATCAGTTCTTGCATATGTTGATACAGGAAAATAACTAAACACATAAAGAGCACTGACTAAGTGCAAATGGCGGATCAATAACCTCGGGCACAATGCCTTTTTCAAATTTTCAAATGATAAGTTAACTGAACCCGCCTTGAATGAGAACCTCTCCGTCAGATGTATTGTGTTTTGTTATTTAAAGATCATTGAAGTGACATAATTAATTGGAATTTAGCGCTCATGCATGTATGTTTCATAAACAATGTTTTTATTGATTGATTGATTGATATATTTATTAATTGTTTGATTGATTGAATGATTGATTGATTGTTTGATGTGTTGATTGATGGATTGACTGACTGACTGATTGATTGATTGATTGATTGATTGATTAGATATATTTTTACAGTTCAGCAGCTAGAGCTGAGGTATGAAGTTGACGTTGTTGTGATTCTTCACGATATCGGAGTCGACGATCATCTTATTAGAACCAAAGCTGTACCAATTATAAAATGGGGCGAAGAACCATCATACACAATAAAGGTAAGGCATTTTATACCTTTTCCTAAAAAAGAACATACATTACACTGTAAAGTTGCAAGCAATGAATGTTTTAGTAAAGACCAATTAGTTTCAATAGTGTGTTTTATATATCCTTTTCCGCACCTGTAACGTAATCAAACGTATTGGAGTATGATGGCTCTTTCACGCTTCCATAGAATTATTTATGATACGAAAGTCATTTTCAAAATATTTCTGAAATGTCAAGGTCTGCAGGTCTCAAATACGGAAATAAACGACATCTAAGCAATATATTGACACTTTTAGACAACATAGAAAGTGCCTTTGAACGATTTGACGAAAATCCACAAATATCCATATACACTTGCTCCGTTACGGATACCTGTGGTATTTGTATTTCTTCCGAGTGCATTTTTTATTTTCATGATGAAAATCTGACATGCCTTGCTAAAGCACAGGTACATTAAAATTGTTAGAAAGTGGCGAAAATTGACTCCTCGTTTATATTGAGCAAATAAGAAGAAAAATAATAAATGTTAGGCAAGTCAGTATGTAAAAGACGATTAACATCTATATTAATTACTTCTATTTTCACTTCTTATTCTGTTGCGTAACTTGCACGTTAGAGAGCTTTTCTACATGCCTCCAAACTAAAAGATTGATTTTATTTTATAAGTAAAACCACTGTCTACAACTCACTGCAATGCTTTAACATCACTTCTTATTTATTGCCCCGTGAAGGCCTAAATTTCGGAATAAATGTCAAAAAATGCATAGACGGGAGCCTTGAAGATGATCGACCTGTAGTTACACCCGCAAATTTACATGTGATTATGCATTTTCGTAATCGGAGTTTTTCGAACTTCGCTGTCGCTTAACAAATACATGGTGTGACAAGTTGTCGATTGTCATTGCTAATCCACTACCTTAAGTCTTTACATCAAATATGTATTATCCAAACATAATTTATGAAAGTGAACATGGTATATATATGTGTATGGAAAAAGATGGTGACATTTGTAAAAACTTAATTCAATCTATCATACTGTGTAATGCCAAAAGTATGTCAAACGTCTTATGAAGATTTTCGTTCAAACAGGCAATCGTGATGGATATTTTCTATTTTGTACGAGAGCTGTATAGTTTGTTTCGTTTAAAGCTGTTTGCGTCCTCAGATGTGCCCGTCTATGACGCTGTATGAAGAATGGATATATTAGAATTTGTTTTCAAAAGTTGCTTTTAGAGGAATCTATCCTAACATTTTACGGAAAATTAAAATGGGACAATATGCACCGGGAATTATACAGAGTAGTACATTCGTATTTAGAAATATTACGAGGGATTCTATTTCAAGATTAGTTTTCTTTCTTGCAATGTTTGCATTGTATAATGTATTACATATCGATGTGATATACACCGTCTTTAAAATGACTTTATATTTACCTTTATTTCAATTTAATCAATGTAGCAGAGAAGGGAAGGCTGTTTGTGATACATCTTAAAACCATAAGAAAACAACTTAGTGATACAGTAAATGAAACGTGGTAAAATTGTTGAGGGATGTCTTATGTTTAAAAAGTACGAATGAGATAGGTTTATCTGAAAAATTGGATGGTAAAACCCTGTTTTAGAACAGATCTGTTATACTTAGATATACTGCTTTAATTTCTTTAAAGGCGATAGTGACATAGAAATACGTAAACAGCAAATTATCTTTTTTCCTACTATTTCAGACGCTGATTAGAACAGATCAGCTCTATTCTGGCTTCGTTAGATGCTGGCCATATCATAATTAGTAAAGTTTGTAATTAAATAAAAGACCAAATTATTTCTATACTCTAATCAAATCAAATTTAGTGTTAAGATCATAATCAGTATGGTTGAAAATATCTGCAAACACACTGGGCTGCAATAACCGACTGTGAAAAATAATTAAAAAATAGTGACATACTTTTATCTTTCAGTTCAAAAGTATCGCACCAATAGCTAACAAGAACCGCAGTAATATGACAGAAGAATGTCCAATAATTGAATTAGAAAATGAAAATGAACTCTACTGCTTTGAGAAGGTGATTGTGAAAGAAATCCTAGGACATATCAATAATGATACAAGTTTTAAAAGTCAAGTAAGTACACGAACATAATAGATCATTTCTGCTACAGTGAATGTTTAATGCCATAATTTAAGATTTATGTTTGTGTTTTTGGTCTTTTGTCACAAAAACATTGTAGGTCAAATCACAACTTTCCGACTATTACTGAAGGAAGAAAATCCCGGGAGTCTTTTCTGGTATGATTTCAGTATCAATTGGGCAGCAACCTTAGACGATTATTAGCAAAGCTAACCGAACATGGTTCGAACCCATAGAAATGGTTCGGAGCCGCGACCTTACATCCTAAACAAGAAAACATTAAGCAAAGCTACTTATAACATATTCATTTATACACATCTTTAAGGGTTAATGGAACCTGAAACGTGGATATTCTTTTCCATTTTGTAGTTCAAATTTTATATCTGGTGTGTGACGTCATTTGTGAATCGGTTTCAGGTGTTCCGTCGCTTTTAAAATTCTAAACAATGAAATTTCAATTTAACTCTGGCTAAAGAACATATTTATATCATTTATAATATAATTGTAATTGCAGATGCGTATGTAATAAAAAGATAATTAGATTTGTATAGATAAACATGCATTTGATATTTCGCGGAATAGTCTTGCGCTCCTGAAGTCGCGCAATATTTCCGCTGCATAACTTGTACATATTTGCCGATACAAATCTTATAACCTATCATTATAAGATCTGCACAAAAATATGCATCAGGTATTCTTTAAAGCTATCAAAGTCCATTTGTTCAGCTTTTTGATAGCGGTAAATAAGTAATATGAAGCAAAGAACAAATGCAAGCCAATGAATCAATCACTGAGTATGAAATATACATGAACATAGTCGGTGAACAAATTGACAGAGTTTACTTCATGCACTTTACTTTTTATATGATAGAACAATATCATTTAACAGAAGATCAGGCATAATCCTGGTGTTGACACTAGGATTATCTGATGTAAGGTACCAAACGATGTATTTAATTTTCTACACATGGTTTTCTGTTCTTAAAATAATAGTCCTTAAACACAGCAAACAGAATAATCATTTTGAATAGAAACAAACCTACTTTACCTCTTTATTAAAAAAAAAGCATGATAGAAACCATGCTGACATGCTGATGTAACATATAGGTTGTCTCATACAATCTGATTGGTTTCCGTAAGCATATGTTTCACGATCCTAGAATACTACGTATAGGCAGTCGATTGACATACAACATAAAATACATCTATTAAAGACACGCTTCCGCTTACAGTCATCTCCACGGAAACGCCCATTATGAATAAACCCATGAACAGATATAAATAGAGAATATTAGGTTACTGTCTGATAAATTTAAATTTATTAGGCGAGTTGAAGAAAATATATTAGGCGAGGCTGTGCCGAGCCTTATATATTTTCGTAGACGAGCCTAATAAATTAAAAGTTTTCAGACAGTAATCTAATATTCTATTTATCCTACCTGTTCAGAAAATAGGGGGGAAAAATCGTTGGAAAGAGCAACAGCGTGTAGACTTGACGTCTATACGACGTTTGCAAGTGCATTTCTATTTGTGGATGAAATTGAAAAAATGCAATAACTTTTTTGTTTCTGGATAAAAACTTTTGATATTACCACTTATTTTCTTAGTTAGAACATTTCCAATACAATGATAACGGTTTCTATGAAAAATTCGGAAAAAAAGGTGTTTTCAAAATTTCCGGCTGAAGTGCTGTAAAAGTGAAAAATAGCAATAACATTTTTGTTTCTGGATAAAAACCTATAATTTGACCACTCATTTTCTAAGTTCAAGCATTTCCAATACAATGGTGACGGTTTCAATGCAAACTTTTGATAAAATATGTGATTTCAAATATTCCCGCAAAAGTGATATCTTGACACTGACTAGATAAAGCAAAGTTTATTAGGCAGGCCGATTTTATGCTATATCTTGTATGAGGGTAGGATAAAATTTATTATTCTAAAGACTTTGTTGAATCCAGTAATAGGAAAACAAAACAATACAAAAATAAAAGAAAATTCAGTCTGGATGTCAACTTCTTTTAACGAAATTTTCTAGGTTGAGGTGAGAGGCGCTGATGTATTGTCGGCTCTTATTACGGAAAAGCTGAAATGGAAACTGGTTTTTATCTTTCATGAAACAGCAACAGGTACGTGAAGCAGCACTTATTTTTCTATTTCTTGAATTTCATCTGCAAGAAAGGTAGAAGATGTAGCTATGAAATTTACGATTTGGTATGTCTTTCAAATACATGACTTAAACGATCAAGTTATGTATCGTAACAAATTGCCAGTAGATCAATGTCAGGTTAATTATCTAAACATCTAAATTAGTCCGTAGTTTACAGTTTGGTATATTTATACTATGAACCTATCAGACTAATTGCTTTCCTTCACAGAAATGGAAGCCGCACGAGTGGTTGATATTTTGTCTAAAACCGGAATAATGATTGTCATCTACAATTTGGACACAATCACCGATCTCATTCAAATACTACTGGAGGCATATCAACGAATCGTTCCGACACATACGGAAATCAATTTTGCTGTTCTCTGTAAATTCGACTGCATACGTACACTGTTTTACAGGGTAAATATCTTCCACACGTCAAAATCTTCAATTCTGGCCGGTCTTTACGTAGAACTCAAATAAAACTTCAGAGTGAAATAATAGAAATTTGTCTTTGAAAAGCACTTTCATGCTTGCATGTCTAAAGAAATTAAGGTGACGAAAATAATTTGTTGGCACCATTTAGTAATTCCAATGTATATAAAACATATCATTTTAATTGTGCATTGCTGCGATATTTCTGTTTTCCAAAGTTTCAGTTACAATAACACTGAAAGATATATCTTAAAACACTTTTCATTGTATAGGCAAACCGATTTGATAAGGATAATCCGTCGACAAAGTCCTTGTTGAGGCAGTTTTCTAGATGGCTTGTAGTAATTTACGATCATCATTTCAATTTGTCAGCGACCTTGAGAGACTGTGCTAAAGAGCTGGACAACATTGCTGTTATCGCATTTCCTCAAGTCACTCCGGATAATGCTGAAAAGGTTGTTGTCTTATGTCTTTTTCTTGCTGGTTTAAGAAACTTTTGTATTATACATGTTATATGTCTTTATGTCTTAGATTACCCGTAATCATTTTTCTTTGCATATGAAGTTGTATGTATAACTCTAAATAGCCTTGTTTTGTGTATCTAAAACCTTTTTTTAAAGTCGTTGATACAAGGCGTTCTTAATGATTCCCTAAAGAAGTAAGATGCGTTATACGTAAAATAATCTACTTCTAAAGTGAAATGAAATAGAATCTAAAAAAGTCCCTATTTTAGAGAAGTGACACATATAATAAGCTGCTTTAATTAAAAAAGTATGTTTCAAGTAGTTTATAATTATCATTCTTATTTAGAAGTTTGAAGGAGGGATGCAAGTTGTGTCAAAGAAGGATTGAATTGAACGTTGTAGTTTTTATAAAAAAAAACAATAATTAATGCATGTAATTTAATGATAGGATGTAAATATACTGTGTAGTTATCCAACCAAACTAATAGATTTCATATTCACAACTAATTTTTGTGTAAATGAATTCAAGCCTCTCTAAGTTGCAATTTCTGATGCTTATCTGTCTATGATAGGCTTTCCACAAAACCCTCCACAATGTTGTTCTAGAACACGCATTTGATCTTTCTGTCGATGAAGGTGGATCTGAAACCAACCTCACAGCTGTTACGGATGTAAACATTACTAAGGATATAATTTCAGATCTTCGAAAGGTAAATATACATATACATTACGTTATTTATACAGATGTCCCCTTATATCTGATATTTTAAATGCGCCCATATGGTCTATAAGGTCTGAAAATCAAATAAATAATATGTAATACATGTAAATAATAAATATTGTGAACAATTGCAAGTTTCAGTTGATATCACAGGATTATAATAACAATAACTTGATCTGAGATGTTGTGTTTGGTTTGATTTGATTTTACCACGTTAGAATTTGCCAGGCTAGTGGCATCTGATCTGTACAATCTACGAGAAACGAATACAACTTCCCAGATGAAGCTTTTGATGTAATGGCCCTTTTGTTATATATCCATGTACTTCAAAGTTGTTTATGTAAACTACACACCGTAATATTACAGAGGAACAGTTTCAATTAGCATGTTTTTTGAAACGTTATAACGCCAGTCTTGTTACGCTCTTCTTATGCATCGTTCACATCTAGAATTGATGGTAGAATTGCTATAAAATAGGGTATGCGAAGCTTTAACGAAAAGAAATGCGCACCTGTAAGGGTTGGTGTATGTCTGAGCTATGGTATCATTTTAAGCATTCCTATCTAAAAATGTTAAATAGCTTCAATAATGAAACTTAAAAGGAGTAATCTTATTTATACTGTCTTTAATTAATGAAACGAATGACGTTTGATGCCAGGAAACTAGTTTTGACTTCCTAGCGGTGTTATTGTCAATTAACGTTCATTGTGCTCTTTATGTTTGCCACTTACACGATGATATTATTGCATCGGTGTGCGATTGCATACATTTACATCGGCGGCGTTGTTCTTTAAATGTGTCGTTTCGTTTTTACCCGTTTTCTTGTTGTTTCTACAATATTTAATTGCTATATATCAAATGAAACTTCGAACTATTTATAACAACTCTAGCTAATCAAATTTGGCGTATAAAGAAGTTCTTTGGAAACACAGATTTACAAAATGGTGTAACAGATGTATGGACTTCCTGTTCAAATGTTTCTTTAAAATGAATAAACAATGTCAGTCTTGTCTTGTAGATACATGGATATAAAAATAAGGTAGTTGTTATGATGCCAACTGAATATTATTTGTTTGTTTTCCGTGAAAAATAAGGTAGCTGTTACGATGCCAACTGAATATTATCTTTTTGTTTTCCGTGACAAACAAATATATCTCACCGTGAAGTGAGGCAATTTTATATTTTCACGAGGGCGTAACCCGAGTGAAAACGTGGTTCATATTCACGAAATATGGACATATTTTCCTTTTATTATAATCTCATTTACTTTGAAAACATATTTCAATTGCAGCGCCGAAAATAGACGCTCATCATTAAAAGTAAAGCCAGAGTCAAGTGACGTTAAAAGAGATGCAAGCGGCATAAAGTTTCATTTTAAGTTATTTGAACCGTGAAATCAAAGCACGATTACAGTTTCCATACCGTTTTACCCGAATATATAAGTTTTATAATAAGTTTAAATACACAATATACAGGTAGATCGGCAAACCTTTATCATTTACAATGGGTTTGGATTGATTATATAACACTAAATTACAAACATCAATTTGTTCTACAGGAAGCTAGAAATTGGCGTCCTGTAAGTAAATGTGAGGGTTTTCGAATAGACACATTAATGTGGACACACAGTGGCCGTGACTTTAATAATGTTGGGTACGTGTCAAAACATGGCGACTTGGTCGTGTTTGCTGATTTGTTCCCGAATACAAAGTACGGCTACAATGGAAGGATGTTTCAAGTTTCAACGCTGCATGTAAGCATAATTACAGCTTATGGAATGAAGTGTAATGTTTGTCTTCTTATAACATAATGTAACAGTTATATCGATTTTCATTTGAGAGTATTATTGCTTGAAGGCTGCCAAAGTGTGAAGAAAAAATCCTGTTTCGTTTATTCTAATATAGTATATGTGTTTAATTAAATTAGAAATACAAAATATTTTTCATACAGGAGTCGATCTCCTGTCTAAGTCGAACATTTCTTGCACGAATGTTGCATTTTGTCCTTATAATTCATATTTCTAGAATATATGTTAGATTTATTAACTAAGTTATCAGAATATTTGAATTATAGTACGAACCGTTCGTCATTAAAAAGGAGGAAAATGGAACAGTGTCCTATGGCGGTGTATGTATGGAGCTTCTACAGGAATTGTCCATGACCCTAAACTTCACGTAAGTTATGCTTCCGCTTAATCAATTAGAATCATTTATACTTATTTTGTTTCAGTGCTCTTTATTAGAATATGCAGTCGAGTACAACGTATTTTCTTTTTTTTTGTGATACCATTTACTAGATTCAATATGGTGGTTAATTTGCACACGTCCATTACTATATGGCCATTTAAAAATCTACACCTCCATACATACATTCAACTGGTAAAGGGCTTTGACATACCAGGACGAATATCAGAAGTAAACTAAACTTTAATCCTTTTTAAGCCCCCATAGTGATGTGTGTGTGCATGTGTGCATGCGTGTGTGTGGTGGGGTGGGGTGTGGTATTTAAGCATATAGTGTACGTACGTCCCGAAATATTGTATGCCCAACTCCTCCCACACTATAGGCTGATTTGCTTCAAACCTTCATAGATAAACAAGCTTGATGGGCAGGTGTCTATAAAGGAAGGAACTTTTGCTGTGACTACTTTATACCGCAGTTATGACCCTTTTTATAGTTTTGCTATATAGAATATAGAGAAAAATCTTGTGTGTCAAACTCCTCAAATACTATTGAAAGGTTATGCTTGAAAAGTTCATAGATGAATGACCTTGATGTAAAGATGTCCATGTTAAATAATGGTCATTTTCATTTTAGAATTGTGGCCCTTTCTTAATGTCACAAAAGGCCATAGTGAAGAAATTTGGTGTGTTCAACTCATACAATTTTTGAAGGAATGGATTCCAAGGTGCTCAGATGCACAATATTATAAAGAATGGGCTGTGACTATTTTGACCAGTGTTATGGCCCGTTGTAAATTTCACTATTTCGGCCATATTGAAGACATTTTGTGTGTTCAAGCCCTCATACATTTTGAAGGAATGGGTTCAAAATTGCATAGATGAAGAACCTTGATATTAAATTTCACAGTATGTGAGGGCATCCGTGTCCTGTGGACACAATTCTTTGTTTTTGTTTTGGGTTGGGGGTGTGGGCGACGTCTTGAGACACCGTCCAACACAAGTGTCCATCTTTTGATGGTAGAGGAAGATCCTAAGTGCTCCTCTCTGCAGTACTTTATCATGGGCGGTCACCTGGGTAGAACCAACGTCCTTTCATAAGCCAGCTGGATGACTTCCTCACCTGAAGAAATCTACATTCCAAGCGATATTTCGAACTCACATCGGTAAGGGACAAGTGATTCGTAGCGAGCAACGACGGTGTCCCGCATTTTGTTTACTCAAAATCCAATAACAAGCAAGAAAATCAACTAAATTTTCGATCGTCGTATATGATTTGATTTAAAATTCAATAGACGTAACCTATGTGTACTTCATTATACAGGTACAATCTAACAGAACCTCCAGATCAAACTTGGGGTGCTCAGCAGCCAGGGAATGAATTAGTATTTAATGGAATGATAGGGCAATTACAACGCGAGGTCAGTGAACACTTAGATTTCAAAACGTTCAAAGGAATCCGTTCACATTATTGGCAACGGGTTGACTAAAGTATCCTTGTTGCATTTCGACGGAAATGAACCATTTGATGTATATTTTTGAATTTGTTTAATGAAGAGATACTATTTTCTCACAAAAGCTGCAAACCATTACCTTGAACATTCTGTACTTAAAATCATAAATATGCATATAACTGTGTGTTGCAAATGCTTGATTTTCCTACTCATTGATTAGTTTAAAAAAGCTAAACATTGAATTAAGCTTGAACTTGATAAGAACGGATAACTGATTTTTTACATTGACTAATGTAGAAATATGTATTAATGTATTTGAAAAATATTCAGACAAATGTGTACATTTTAAAGCACTGTATCTAAGCTACTCTAGTGCAATTTCAAAATCCGCGAACATCATTTAAATTACTACATTATTTATCAGGTATTTAAGTCATGCTTGTTATGAAACTTAAATGAATTGTCTGTCGATACATTTGTATCAGTTTTATTTCCTAAACTTCTGTGTTCTCCGGAGCACTTATCACATACATAAATACCATATTAACGTGTGTTACTATTTTGGTTTACAGGAAGTTGACATTGTTGCGGCTGATATAAGCATCCAGAAAGAACGAGAAATGGTGATGGACTTTATGTTTCCGTTTTATTATGGATACACTTCCGTTCTGTTGAAGAAGCCAGACCCAAATGCTCGAAAATGGAGAACACTAGTAGATCCTTTCCAATGGGAAATTCTCATGACGATTGGTATAAGTCTTCCAATTGTTTCTCTGATGGCATTTCTCCTTGAAAAGTAAGACACAGGGAGAGAGAGTTAACATTGTTGTATTTAGTATGTTTTGCATGGAAGGTATAGAATGTATATTGGGCCCTTAGAATCAAAATGCCACATTATGTAAAAGTTGTGCTACGGTGACATTCATACCAGACAAATACATGAAAACATTTTGATCCAGATATTTTTCAGTAAAATGCATAACATGTACAATGCTCACTTTCTGATTGTTTAATTTGTGTAAGACAAAATTTGATAACTTAAGATATATTCATGTTGCTAACAATTAAGCCTTTATTTTCCCGCATTTTTCCCTTTATGTACATGTATAACATGTACAATGTACACTTACTGATTCTTAATTTTGCGTAAGGCTTATTTTGATAGCTTATTTGAATCATACATGTTTCAATGTATATCAATGTTGCTAACAGTAATATCATTATTTTATTCATTTTCATGTATGTATATGTGTAATCTCATTCTCCTGTTAACAGTACCTTATCTACCAGTATTTATTTCCTTTTTTCACTTTTTCAGTAGAATGAATAATAACAACCTTTATGTAACCAACCATGTAAGCTGTAAAATTGTTTACCAATAACTATGTACACAATGTTGTATATGTTATTTAATAAACATTCTGTTCTGTTCTGATATCCCTCAGATGGAATATTCTTACCAAATTAGCATTTAGGTACATTGTATTTCATCAGCTGTAAATTATTATAAGAAGTAATTCGCAAGTATTCTTTCTTGTGTAGTTAACAAGTTTAAAGGACTTTCTGTAGATGCATGAGCTGAATGCGACATAACTCTTAAATTTAATTCCTCCTGACATAGTTTATGAAATATAAAGAAAGTTTAGGATGATAGACACAATTTTGGACACTACAAGTATCATCAGCGACTTGATTTTATCTTTACACATGTTGTATTCGCCAGCTAAAGAAGTTTCCTGTAAATGTCCAATTTGGGTACGTTACTGTTCGATTTTCAATAGGGTTTGGGAATAATGCAAGTTATTAATCAAGTCACAATTTACCCAAATTTCGCATAAACTGAAATGTTTCAGATTCAATCCATTTTACAATGATCCTGAGAATGCACGAATAGCTACAGAAAACTACGGTCTGCATACTTTTCATGACTCGTTCTGGTATATGTATGGAGCATTACTGTCACAAGGTATATAAGGTTTGTTTACAGAATACCGTACCGTACCGACTTCTGTGAAAGGAATCATTTTGCAAAGTATTCGTTAAAAAAGGTCTCTGGTAATAAAAAGTGAAAGGTTAGGGTAGATTTAGCTGGAGCACAGATCACAACAAACACAGCCAGGAGGCCATGAATAGCAAAAAGTTTATCTCGTAGCATTTTATTATTTGGGTATTAATACCAATAACATTTGATCTGTCTCGTAATCTCTCTTCTAAAACTTACTACGTTAACGTTATTTAACGGACCATCAATTAATAATTGTAATATTTATATGCAACAATTTATTAAGAAATGAAATGATATTTTTCGGTGTTCATGCGAATTGGACGACACAATCGGATCGGCAAATCCATGAATCATATTTAATTTGCCGATCCTATTCTGTCGTTCATTTCGCATGAACACCGAAAAAAATAGTTTCATTTCTTATATTTACATTATATTTCCTTTCCATTTGTAAACAAGATAGTATTATAAATTGCACCTATTTTGTCATTTAACTTTAAAAACAGCTTCTATTCTGTTCACCAACTGCGACGTCATCTAAGGAACGTTCTCCCTAACTATATGCGGACGTCGTCAAAACAGCGGTCGGTTATCGCTAAGCATCGATGACGTAAATTTCGCGCCTTTCCTTTTGCTGTTCATACGAAATGAACGTCATAATTTTCAATGGAAAAGAATAGGGCGAATGTAAATATTGATACATGACTGAAATATGTATTTGCGACATAGTTAATCTTCTAGATGTGTTGACATGTTAAAACTGTTTGCTTGTCGGATTAGCGCCATAGTATTCAAGTCCATTTATACTACTGTCATACGTTACAGGTGGTGTTAATTTACCAGAATCTATCGCCGGACGAACGTTTGTTAGCTGTTGGTGGTTGTTTTCTATTGTTGTTGTTGGAACTTACTGTGGAAATTTGATCGCCTTTTTGACAGTAACTAAGGATAAACCGCCATTTGAAACACTTAATGAAATGGCAGACTTAAAGGGGACCTACAAATGGGGACTACAAGAAGGGACCAATTGGGAAACTGTTTTCAAGGTAATATCGCTGTATATATTTCAATGCATACATAATGCTTTACATAAATGTTGCACTAAACATTTAATTTAGTTTTATTTAAACTAAATACAGTCACGTAAAAGAAACGTGTTTCCCCATTTCCGTTCATGATGTGCTCTTCTAACGTACTGGTAAAACTAAGGAATAGATCATGTTTGAGCTTACATGTAGATTTAATATATTCTAACGATGAAAGGTATCATTTAGGCTGAGCTTATACCCGACAAAACTCTTGAGAATTAGAGCGTGCATTTTTGTCAAGAATGCCTTTCGAAAATTGGCAAACTTCAACTATAACGTACTTTCTGACTACTTTCGGTGTCTTGAAATAAAATGAAGAAGTAATATTGCTTACGTTTTTTTTTTATAATTTCAAAGACATCAAACAGAGGTGAATTCAGACGGGTAGGTAATGCGCTTATGGAGTTTAATGAAACCGACCCATCTGTTTTTGCAAAGGACATAAAAACACAGCTGGCCAAAGTCAAAAATGGTGGCTATGGATGGATAGGTAATACTGTATACCTGTTTTTTAAATGACATTTACATGCCTGAAATAATTATATTATAAGAAGTAACAAAATGTTATCAAGAGTGTAAGCAAATGAATTTATGAAGGAATTTGCAATCTGAACTCTTGATGAATAATAGCATGTGTTCGTAAATGGATGTATGGTGAAAAATTATGGTAATAAACCCGTAATGACAATCGACATTTTAGTTTTATTCTGACTCTCCGTAGGCGATTTTGGCACCCTCCGGATGTAATATAGAAATGTTTTACAATGAAGTAGCATGCCGAAGTAACATAAAAACTTGTCACCATGCCAATTGCCGACTGTCATTAAGAGTCAGCAATATTAAGTTTATAGCTCCTGTAGATATCCACTTCAAAATTTAAAGTTAAGTTTATGATTTAGAATGATATTAACATCTATATCGAGAACATCGTCCTTAAGAATCTTCGTGCATATATATTTACAATTGCAAGTCGATTGGATTGAAAATTTTGAATAAGAAAACTCTGAAAAGCAGCAGTACCACAGTTTTAAGGAGGATAGATCAACTGGAATAGTGGAATTCATTCTATTTTATACTTTATCGAATTTCTATTATTTAAGGACATATGCCTATTTAAGATGTACTTGATCAAATGTGAAATTGTTTTGCTATTTAAGGTGACACAGTAGTCATGGAGCTTGAAATGGAGAAAGACTGTGAACTGATGATGATCAAAGAAAAGTTTCTACCTTTAAAATATGCGTTCGGATTTACTAATAATTCGCCGCATGTTCAAATTTTCACAAAACAGTAAGTTTTTTTTTAGCTCACCTGAGCCAAAGGTGAGCTTTTGTGGCCGCTCGATGTCGGTCGTCCGTCGTCCGTTCCGTCGTGCGTCGTGTGTCAACAATTTGTAAAAAAAATTCTTCAAAACCACTAGTCAGATTTCCACCAAACTTCCAAAATTGTTCAAATTGAGCCCCTTGGATGAAAAGAGGCCCCGCCCCGGGGGTCACAAGTTTTACATAGACTTATATAGGAAAAAACTTTAAAAAGATTCTTGTCTGAAACTGCAAGACCTTGGCCTTTGATATTTTGTATGTAGCACTGCCTTGTGGTCCTCTATGAAGATTGTTCAAATTGTGCCCCTGGTGTGAAAAGAGGCCCCGCCTCTCGGGTCCCAAATTTTACATATACTTATAAAGGAGAAAACTTTAAAAATCTTCTTGTCTGAAACTGCAAGGCCTATACTTTTGATATTTGGTGTGTTGCATTGCCTTGTGGTCTTTTACCAAAATTGTTTAAATTATTACCCTGGGGTGAAAAGAGGCCCTGCCCTGGGGGTCCCAAGTTTAACATAGACTTATAAAGGGGAAAAAAAATCTTCTTGTCTGAAAGTTTAAGGCCTAGGCCTTTGATATTTGGTATGTAGCATTGTCTAGTGGACTTCTAACAAGATTGTTCAAATTATGCGTCTGGAGTGAAAAGTGGCCCCACCCTTGGGGCCACTTGTTATATGAGTTATATAGGAAAAAAATACTTCAAAAATTATCAGATCACATTTCCTAGACTGTTTAATTATATTTACCTGATGTACCCAAGTGATTACGGGTCACCTTACTGTGACCTTGACCTACTGACCTACTTTCTTGTTTTTAAGATACAGCCTAAAAATTTGGATGACATGTACAGTTTTGCATACCGATCTTAAAAACTGACTTTCAGTGACCATGAATGTGACCTACTGACCTACTTTCTTAATATCTTAGCATTAGTTTACCATTTGAAACATGTGGCTCATATTATTCAGGTGAGCGATTGAGGGTCATCACGACCCTCTTGTTTTTGTTTTAATCCACTGTTATATTTACTTCTTATACAATATTTTCTAAGCTGCATATTTGATAATATACAACTTCGTGGAAATTATAAACATGTAATTCAAATCTGAAAATGAGGAGTATTTATCATCTTTATGTAATAATAATTAACTAAAATAGTTTGGATCTTGTCAAAATTATTTATTTTGATTGCCTTAAGTAAAAGAAATTTTAATATATATACATAAGCGTAACTTCAATAACATCTTAAACAATTTAAATACTGATATAACATTTACAATAGAAATAGCAAAGGATAGCCTTTCATTTATGAAACACAGACATGATTCATAACGGAGGAGATAGAAATCAGTATTTAAATATTCGCCAAAGTATAAGACAATAACATTATGCATATTAATTATTCTATGAATTATACTCGTATAATTATAAAATGACACAATTGCCCACGCTAATTAAAGACGACATGCAAATAGCGCTGAAAGACCTTAAAACAAACTTACGAATACACTTGTATCGCGACATAAATCATAATAATTCTGTATTAAGGTATTGGACACGTAATAGTGTACCTCCTTTCGAAGATACCATAAATCTACCTTGAGTTATTTTTCTGGAAGGCGTAGGTTCAAGCCCCACTAGGACCAAATATTTTTAACATTTTTTCTTTTTTCTAGTAAGTTCAATTGTTTTTCAAGACTTATTATTGACTTATTGTACAAAAGCGGATTTTGATTTCCATGTGATAAGCCATTTCTTGTTGTTTAAAGTGAATTTTGCCACTGATACAGTAGGGAGCAGGGCTAGACATCTTTGAAAATACTCAGTTACATGCGGTAAAAATACCTTATTTTACATTTACTCTTTATTTTGCATATTGTGAAAGAAATGTAGGTAGATTTTACTTCTGCCCCATGGTTAGTTTTTAATGAAGTGAGCAAAATTTAAAACTGTGTCACAGGACTCGGCCATACTTTTTCAGTGCTGGAGCTAAATTTCTGTCCGATTAAATCCTTTTACTTGAGGCTCCCTTGAAAAAATGTTCTCGACAGTTTCATTTCGTGTTTTATAATTGTTTACCAATACTTTGAGGTTTCTTTTATCAAAGTTATTGGTAAATGAATTCTCTGGTAATCACTTTGAAATTTGTCTCTATTTGAGCTTGAGGAAATATCATACATTAAACACAATTTAAAAAAAACACACGGTAAAAGTTATTTAAAAAATGCAATACAGTGTGAAACAATGTTAACTTTAAGACTGTATCAAGTTAATGCAATTCTTTAAACATTACTTTTACGGGTCCACTACCTTAAGTAAACTAATCCAAAAGAATTTACCATATTTATTAACAAACTCAAAGATAGGTAAGACGACATACTTCAGCCTTCGAATTTATACAAATATTCACTAATTTAAAAGCAACACCAGCCCACTTTACAATATAAAGTAACAACAACGAACAGGTCATACTGTTCTTTTGTCAACATATAGATGAAAGTTAGTTTTACCATTTCAAAAGAAAACAACTTTTGTTTATGCTTCATACATATATATTCATTTTCTCATAATCTACCTATAGTGCCTTTTTGTTTTTGAAGTGTTCTTTCTATTTATCATTTCAAACACTATGATAAATGCCCGATCATAATTGCTCGATTGATGTTTTTGTTATTAGATTTTCGACATAGGCTGAATCCATGTTCAAACTGGGATTCTGATAAATATTGAAATGTACCAAGCATATAAATATTTTCATATTGAAAGCAAGAATCCATCCATGGAACTGCTACATACTCCAGGCACGATGTTTAAGAAAAAAAAACTATTGTACAATTTTGATGTTGAAATACTTGTATTTTCATGAAATAATTATATTTATTTTTACTAGAATTCTGTCGATTCACGAATCGGGACTTTTGCAAGTGTGGAAAAGACGTTGGTGGCCTAAATCTAAGGAAGTATGTGCAGGCTCTATCATTGCTGAGGCTAAGCCAATCAAAATAATTGACGTCCAAAGTGCATTCTACGTGGCTACAGGGGGAGGCTTTATTGGTTTCTGTGCCTTCTTAATTGAATTGTGTGTTGGACGTTTGCAGCAGCGAAGACACAAACACCTGTCACAGCAGAATGAAAGTAGAGCAAAGGAAAACGGCACTGTAGCAAACAAATCTCCAACGTTGAAATGACTCATTCGGTATAGTTGTCTTTGCTGGTTCAGTCATATATGCTTTGGAGCTCTGTCAGCAAGGCTTCTGCATGCAATTCTATGTATCGAAATGTTTTGTCATTTGTAGAACTGCTGCAGGTCACCAGTCCAGATACTGGTAGATTTTACTTTCTTTTCTAAACCCCGGTGATAGAATGTTTGTTTCGTAGATTTACTACTTTGTGTTAACTGAGGTAGAATTGCTTGTGAGAATGGTGTTACTTTTAAAAAACCGTGCGTTCAAATGTAGTTTCTTTGTGTAATTGATACTATGGATTCACTCATGTTTCATGACACTAATGTATAGCTTCGTATGGATGGATATTGAGGAAAGGAGTCATATGTTTTACGCAATTATGTTTAAAGGAACAACTACAACTTGTATGCAACAATCAAGATCATACTGAGTATGAGAGTAATGTCTTAGGTGTAAATAAGGTCAAAGAACATAAATAAACACTGCAGATATCGTGCAATTAACAATTACCTATTTCAAAGAATTCATTTCACTTGTCAATATGAATTGGAAAAATGAAATATGTCATTCGTAACAACATTTTATGTTTATGGCTTGAAAGTTCGTGATTTCTGCTATTTCCTGAAATATAAATCAGTGGAATTACACTATACAGGACATTTACATAAGTATTGCAATTAAGTCTTGCGCATAACGACAACCATGGTAATGACGCACATTAGCCCGACAGAATATTTTGCAGTATATATAAATTATTCTAACACTTTTAATATATTTTTATATAAACAAAAAAGGATTTTACCGTGTATTGTCTTGTCGATTAAAACACGTTTCGCAAAATGCCCTACGTTTGGTTATTCCGGTTTACTCCGTCCATTTATGCCTAAAAAGGATTCCAGATTAGTATCCCTTCCTGGTGTAATTCGAACCTGTTAGAATGGAAATAGAATTTAGTTTTGCGAAGGCCTGAGTGATTAATTACGATGCATCTGAAAGAAAAAACGTGTTTTATTTGCCAACAAAGCATGCAAAACTAATTATCTGTTTTCCAAATAGTTATTTTAATCATTCTTATTTTGTGATTAACATGTATTAATCTTTACCTAAAGGTCTTTACAGAGACCTGCATGTTATATTTCGTACTGAAACATTTGATTAGATGTTCTTGTTAAATATCATACTCTTGGGAATAAAAACATTACAAAATCATTTTGAATTCTTTAGCTTCTCATGGACGTTTTAGATTTACAGCTTAATTTATGCTGCGGAAAAGCATGACAGCTCTGTTAGGGGCATATCAATATCTACATTTCCCGAAAGATTTTAATCAATGCAAAAGTTAACTCATAGTCGACTAGATCGAAGCAGTTATAAATGAAATTCAACAGAAGAAATGGAGATTGCATATCCCGGCTCTGTCAGCACTTAGCTCATTGATGGTGTAAACAATGTAACAATCTTTATAATGTGTTACTTGACTCCTAAGAGTGTAGAAATATGAAAAAATTGTCAGCTGATTCCAAGTTAATGTTTGAAAAGCGTTCGACTGTTAACTTTAGATACGTATAAATGTATTCGATTTCTTCATTCAATACTGTATATACTGTATTTAGACCATCGAAAACGCGCTTGCATAACCTTTTCAGATCCAATCCCAAGAAGAGAAGTGAATAAAATGAAAAAGAATAGAAACGTTTTAGTAGATAGTCTGTGGCTAAGACATTTTGAAGTTTTAAAGACATTTTCTACTTTGATTCATAGACACCGTAAGGGAACTAAAGGTATTTTCTGTAAACATTAAATCAGTTTATCGTTTGCTTCCCTTGAATTCCGACGCCGCTGGAGTTTGTAACCAAGATAGAAGAGGCGACTACGACGATCTGTGAATATAGATCTTTAGGGCTTTTATTGTAATATATGGTCCTTTAACTATTATTACATCTCTACAGACAATAATATTTCATAAAGTATATTGTAAGAGGGAATGCACACGTGGTGGTGAAGATACTAATTTACTATACATTCAAAATATATCAGGACGTCAAATATGTAAATAATTGACACCTATATACATATACAATTTTTTTAAATAAGAGAAATGTCTTTAATATAAGTTTACTTATTTAAACATGAAATAACCAGTATTCAAACTTAGACCTTACCAAATTGGGTATTAGGTAGTTTTGAGGTATAATTACATAAATTGTTCTTAAATTTTCTTTTGGCTTCATTAACTTAATATCAAACTTGCAATATGATTTACTACAGTAGCTGATAGATTAAGATTAAGAACAATTGCCTTAAAGTTTATGAATATGAATGTTTCTTTCGATTTGAAAATCAAGAATGATAGACAGCACGCGTGGTAACAGATATATTATTTTATTTAAACATAGATTGTTAATTGTCAACGGACAGATGGGTGAAATTTGACGCAAATACCGTTGAAAACACAATTTTCACTAATTCTTAAGAGCAAGCATTTGTTCGAAATACTAATATCAACCGGAAATGAA
The DNA here is from genome assembly GCF_021730395.1 of Mercenaria mercenaria. Taxonomy (NCBI): domain Eukaryota; kingdom Metazoa; phylum Mollusca; class Bivalvia; order Venerida; family Veneridae; genus Mercenaria; species Mercenaria mercenaria. The sequence continues at coordinate 51,461,252 of NC_069367.1, read as the reverse complement.
ATAGCACGTAATTTCATGTAAAACTTATTCTTAATGACGTCACGGTTGACAAAATTAATTTTTGTTCATACGGGCCGGACCAAGCCTATTTTTCTTTTTACTTTTCTATATTCATACTTGATAATATACATTTCCGTTTGAAATACTTTCATTAAAAAAACATTAAACAGAGCCATGTATTATCACACATGTTTTAGACACAGTATCATACTTTTTGCACAACAAAAACATTAAGGATTTATTCATTTGTGTTTGGTTTACCCCCTCAAAACATGGTTCCTATGATTCTGTCAACTTGCACATGGTTAAAAATTAACTTTTAACAAGCCAATAATAAAATGAAGTACCAGTAAGTAACTAATAGGGTAGATAATACAGTTTTGCTTGTATCAAAATGTCACAATAGAGGCACTTTTGTAATACTGGTAGGATTAGTAAAGGTGCAATTATATTGATATCTATTTCCTATGCCTATTTACTGTATCAACATATGTAGGTGTGGATGCTGCGTTCTTAAAACATGAATATATCTGCTGGATATTTAATATCCTTATCTCGGTGGTTCTACCTAGGTGGCCGCTCGTGCACGGAGGGGAACCCCAAGATTTTCCTCCACCATCAAAGCTGGAAAGTCTCCATATGACCTGTAGCTGTGTCGATGCGACGTTAAACCCAACAAAACAATACATTATCTTATTGTTTATTTTGTTTAAATATTTTGATCTTGGTATGGTTAAAGATGTATAGCCTCTGTTCATGTCCCTGCTAATGTAAGGATGACAATAAATTTGAAAATAATATAAAAATTATTTTTAGACTGTACAAACAATAGACAGAGACTCCTCTTCAGCAAAATAATGAAATGTACAGTAGAGTTGACATTAGATCAACACTTTATTACGCGCTGTGCTCACGATAAGGGCATCGGTGATGATAAATTGTCTTGGTACCTGACAAAAATGTGAAATTGTAATCTCCACACAACATGTATAAATCATTTCCCATGTCATCAATTATACTGAATATTTCATTATAAAATTCAGGTCGATCATTGTTGGGACCATATAATCAATTAAGGTGAACGTGTTCCCTTCTAATGTCAAATCTAGTGCAATGCTATTGCCTTTTGGGTCAATGTATTTGTGACAGATCTTAAAATCTACATTATTGTTAAAAAAGGTTGTCACTCCTCTAGAGTTTGACGTTGGACAACTTATTATGCATTCATTATTCCATTCAAAATACCTGGAATTAAACATACTCGCGGTAAAATGTGTGTCTTGGAGACAATAGATGCTACACTTCTTTTGTTTTATGAATTGAAAGACGTCTAATCTTTTACGCATCGTTTGAACCTCTGCAGTTCAGAGATAAAATACTTAAACTACTGAAATTCATCATGAATTAATACAAAATGATAATTGACAGGAACCCAGCTTACAAAACATGTGTAAAAAAAGAACATACGTGTGTCTCTCGATAAAGCAGACATATATGTACTATCATACAAACAAAAATCCAACATATAAAGAAGTAGACCCTAATTGTTCCAAAAATAAAACAATAAACCACATTCGACCAAGGCCAATGTTTTACAACTTAAAAAAGTCAGAAAAGGAAGACATTTTAACAGGCTGTACTTTTTATCCTGGTGTATGTATTGTAAGAAAGAGGAGAAAAGATCCTAAAATCCTAAAAGAGAGACAAGTATGGGGTTTATGTATTTTTTACGATGCAGAAAGTTACAGCTGAGGTCTTATAATAGAACTTCTTGTATTCATACAGCCAAATAGGACAAAAAACAAAACAAATAAAACAACAACAAAAACAACAAAACACAAATCAATAACAAAAAACAAAACAACCCAAAACGAATCCAATGCTTACCGAACTTTGAAGTCGAATGCGAAAGAAAAAAGATCGGCTATTGGAAACATTATATATTCAATTTTACATTTAACGGTTTTTGATTAGTAAAGAATTTAAAAACTAGGGAAAAACATACAATTCACAGAGCTCTAATATCCGATACAATCGGTTGTTCTTTCTTCTATAAATAAGTGAATCGTTTAAATAAACATTCAAGTAACTTAAACAGGTACAATATCAACCTGTAAGATAAATGAATCGTAGAGTCATATTAGAGTTTCTGTATATACAAAATAAAACATAACGTATTATCTAGCCATATTTTTATCCCCCCGCCAAAGGCGAAGGGGATATTAGAAATGCTCTCCGTCCGTGCGTGCGTCCGCAACGATCTTTGTCCGGAGCATAACTCCAAAAGTACTGGAGGGATTTTCTTCAAACTTCGTACACTGATAGAACACATTGGGAGGAAGTGCAGTGTGCAAGAACAATAACTCTACCTTGCCAATTTTTTGAGTTATTCCCTTTTATCATATTTTCTTAAAAAAAATTGTCCGGAGCATAACTCCAAAAGTACTGGAGGGATTTTCTTTAAACGTCATACACTGATAAAACACATTGGGAGGAAGTGCAGTGTGCAAGAACAATAAGTCTACCCTGCCTATTTTTGAGTTATTCCCCTTTATCATATTTTCTTTAAAAATTTTGTCCGGAGCTTAACTCCAAAAGTACTGGAGGGATTTTCTTCAAACTTCATACACTGATAGAACACATTGAGAGGAAGTGCACTGTGCAAGAACAATAACTCTGCTTTGCCTACTATTTGAGTTATTCCCCTTCATCATATTTTCTTTAGAAAATTTGTCCGCAGCATATCTTTTTCATGCATGGAGGGATTTTGATATATCTTGGCACAAATGTTCACCACCACGAGGTGGAGTGTCGTGCGCAAGAACCAGGTCCCTAGTTCTAAGGCCAAGGTCACACTTAGAGGTCAAAGGATACAAGAATGAAAACCTTGTCCGTAGCACTTCTTCTTCATGCATAGAGGGATTTTGATATAACTTGGCACAAATATTCACCACCACAAGACAGAGTGTCATGCGCAAGGTCCAGGTCCCTAGGTCTAAGGTCAAGGTCACACTTAGAGGCAAAAGGTCAGATACAAGAATGACTTTGTCTGAAGCATTTCTTCTTCATGCATGGAGGGATTTTGATGTAACTTGGCACAATTATACACCATCATGAGACGAAGTGTCATGCGCAGTTCCCTTCTTTAGAATTACTTCCCTTTGTTGTTACTTTAAATAGCTTTTATTGTAACTTTTTCATTACTAGTCGTAGGGAAAAATCGAGACCACTTTTCAGTAGTACAACATGCATGCTACATCCAATTTTGAGGTGTATTTTGACCAATCTCTACCAAGTAAAGATTTTTGTATGGACTTACAATTTTTTTTTTTTTTTTTTAAAGATTAACTTCCATTAGTTGTTACTATAAATAACTTATGTTGTAACATTTTTATAATTGACCACAGGGAAAAAACAAGACCACTTTTCTGTGGTACAACCTGGATGTTACTTTCCAATTTTAGGTGTATTTTAAGACATCTCTACCTGGTAAGGAGTTTTTTGTGGACTTAGAAAAACAAAACACTTACAATGATTACTAAACAACCACAAAATTAAAATTCCATTTGCAAATACAGCTGCTAGAGTAAAGAAATTTGCTGTGACGGGCATATATTGTGACATTCTGGCACTCTTGTTCCCTGTTAGCTTTCCATTCCTTCTTTTTACAGTAGCCATATAGAAAAACATCATACAGCTATACTGTTCGTTCATGAAAATTAATAAAATTTAGCAGTAAACCACCTCACCACTGAATAATTCTTTCTTCCACATCTTTAAAACCCCTGATGTGGACCACAACTAAACGGTTTTTCAAAGCTTCTCCCAAAATGAATACTTTCAGACACAAACTTTCCAAAAACTTTAGCCTTCAATTTTAATATGCCCGGCGGGGGGACTGGCCAGGTCTAACATGGCTCTTGTTAAAATTTACTATGACGGACAATGCAAGATTATCCATCAAAGCGTGCCCATGCTTTGTGACGAGAAGTAGAGGCATTATGTAAACAACACATCATTTACCAAACAGACTTATATATGGTTGCTTTTTTACATAGCAACAGGGAAAACTAATAACACCTCTTCATAAAAGTATAGAAATTCTAATACTGAAACTATTCATGCTTTCGATCAAAAATATTAAATGAACATTATATTCAGTGAATGTTGGTCTGTTTACCATTTATCAGTGAATAAATATATTAAAGCGAGTTAATTGCTTGATAAACTTCATCATGCAATCGTTCTTATCTTCAATCTGCGTATTAAAAGTACATTAACTATTGATATTAAAGCAAGAAAGTGTATTTATTTTTTTTTCATTAACAACTTATTGGGTCTCCAATAAGATTCATTCCGTAATTGCCGGGTCTCTTTCCACTTAATGGGTCTTTTTTGCCATTTATAGGTCTTTATACAATACATGGACCCATTATATATCATATACAGTCGAATACCGTTACCTCAATATTCAAGGGACTGTAAAAATTGCATCGACGTATCCGAAGTTCGACGTAACGATATCGACTATCTGGGACAACTTTGTACTTGTGTTGGATGTCTATCTTGTCACTATATCCAAAGGTTTTCTTTCAGATGGTTTGAAAGGGGAAAGAAGTAATATAACGTAAATACGATTTTAATTTTATTGACAAATTAACATCTTAATTAAATAGTACATACATACATACATTTAAGTTTTAAATTTTTCAAAATATACGTGTAAACATAAGCATTTTATTCCTTCCATAAACAAGTCTGAATAAAGCTGTAATGTTCCTAGTTGAGTAGTCATTTTGACGAAGCTTCGAAAACGAAAATTTGCCGGTTTAATACGCATATTACTCAATCCTAAATGGCAGATACAGAAACATATTTCATCCAAATTAGTTGTTATATTGGAAAACAAGTTGCCCGCTTGCACGCTGTTTTATAAGACTAATTATTGTGAATTAAATGCAGACTTCCTAACATTTGAACTGGATTAAAGATTAAATAACAAACACACTAACTTGATTATGATAAATACATCGCCAGACAACAATAGGTTGCTTTTCACACGTTACAAATAACATGTATATTTTTTGACACGCTGTGATATCGACGAAACCAGGTGTAAAAACATTACAGGTAAGTTGACTGGACTGAAAAATCTCATCGAGCTAAACAAAATATCGAGCTAATCATTTCGAGGTAATGATAAATAATTACATTAGAATATATACAATACAATACAATACAATACAATCTTTTTATTTAAGTCTCACTTTTCATGACATTACATATACATCCATTGTCATAAAATATTCATGAAAACCTTTCTAAAAGAAATATGAGAGACTATTTATTTTAAAACATACATGGATAAAAATTAAAACATAAAACATTTATGTATTAATTAAATGGCTCTGTAAGATTAGTATTCAAGGTTATACTTTCCTAGAACCTGATTGATGATCATATCATATAAAATGCTTAAATGGTTTTATATGACCTACACAAAAATAATCAACTATCAGTATCTGAATACTTCTTACTCTACTTGTAACATCTATCAACCCTTAATATGACCAAAAATTTATTTGATAAATACCCAGTTAACCTTGTATAGTACACCACATTTGTTCTGTCTATACAGTAATTATTTTAATAGAGGAGGATTATTCTCTATGCATGCTTCCTAATTTACAGCTAGATAAGGTCGCAGTGCTCTAACCCGCAGAATGTAAATGAAAAACCAATACATGTAAACAGTAGTCTTTTGACTACAATGACCTAGACCTAACAGCAACAACAAAGAGTGATTTCCTGTGATATAATTATTAACAATTCAGATTTTTCAGAAACAACATTGAGCCAATCTTCATTCTATAAAGTGTTTAACTCACTAAGAAATTTAAAATTTCCATATAAAAAGATAAAAGGTAGTAACTATTATCTACAAAGACTTGTTAAAAGTTGAAATTTACATTTAAAGCCATCCCAGTAAAAAGTGTGTATTAATACGATGTACATTGATCTATGAATAAAAACATCTTCTCCTTAAGAGAATATCATAGCAGATTTGGCAGAAAATTTATCACTTCTACAGTTTGGAACCCGGGATCATAGACAGTTTATCCCTGTTATCTATGAGTTAAAAGTAGGTATGTAACTAGAAATATGCTGAAACAAATTGTATCTCAAGTCATCATACAGTGGGCAGACAGTTAAAACATGTTCCTCACTTTCAATTACATTATTATTACAAATTGAACATGTTCACAGTTCTTTCCTCTAGGGGAATACCCTCAAACCGACCAGTTTCAAGGCGTAAGGGGGCTACCCCACATCTGAACTTGGCATAAGCACTTCTATGGTGGCCAGGCAAAATACACTTAATATAAGCCTCTGTCTTATAATCTTGCTTAAACAAACGGTATGTCCTCAATTTATTCCTTCCATTCCCTCTTACAGCATTCTCAGCATTTAAATTACATTTCCAGTTGTCTATAAGTTTCTCATTCTGTTTCTCTAATACTTTATCTTTTATTCCCACTTTATCAATATTTGAAATGTCAATCGCATCAAAGATGTTTCCAACACCCGCTTCCATAAATAATTTTCTTAATCTAAAAGACCAATTTTTGCATGAGGTATTGATTTGTGACACTGACCATTGGTAGATTTTATAATTCAATCTACTGCTGGACATAGATCTAATACGATACCATTGACTGAGAACTGATGATAACTGTTTAATATATACATCTACCCAACCAATATCCCCATTTACCGCCACATTTGGGGTGTATTTACCAACCCCCATGAAAAATCTTGCTGCTCTGTTCTGAATTGCTGATATACAAGAAAACTGTCTATCACCCCAAATGGCTGCTCCATAACTGATAGTACTCCATACCGTAGCCTCATACAATTTTGAATAAGTCGAGAAAGGAAGACCACCAAAAAATTTGTACTTTGAGATTAAAAGTCCTAAAGCACGATTTGCTGATTTAGCAACATGTTTCGCCATAACATTAAAATCTAAATGCTCAGATAAATATAAACCCAAGTAAACATAATGATTTTCAACTTCTAAAACTTCATCTCCACATTTAAAATTCCTCATTGTACAAGGTATCGATGGTGGTCTAAAATGTACAATTTTTGACTTATCTGGATTAACTTTCATACTATTTTCATCACACCATTTTTGGAGTACGTCTAACATATGTTGTAACTTATCTTCACAATCACTTATCAGTACTATGTCATCAGCATAGAGGAGGATAGACACATTCTGACCATCAATATTGATACCAAGGTCAAGATTCTTAACTGTTGAGATCAAATCATTAATGTAAAGATTAAAAAGCATCGGTGAGAGACTACATCCTTGCTTAAGGCCACACTTTACAGAGAACCAGTCTGTCTTTAGGCCATTTAACCTAACACAACATTTTACATTCTGATAGATGGCAAGTAGTGCTTTAAACATATTACCATTTACACCCATATCTTTGATCTTTGTAAATAATTTATTACGGTTGATCGTATCGTACGCCTTTTTAAAGTCTATGAATGCGGTAAATGTAGACTGTCTTTTTAATTTACGCGACTCTAAAATTAAAGAAAACGAGGACAGGTGATCAGCTGTACTTCTACCTGCCCTAAACCCATTTTGTTCATCATGTAAAATGTTATTTTCATCTTCCCACGCTGACAAACGCCTATTGAGAATATTACAGTAAATCTTATAAACCACTGAGGTAAGGGTTATCCCTCTATAACTTAAGGGGTCCCTTCTATCTGCTGTGGAAGATTTAGGGATAGGATTAATAATGCCATATGACCAACTCTCAGGGATAAGACCCAGCATGAAACACTTATTAAACAAAGCTTGCAATGTTAGTACTAACGATGAATGTTTCAAAACTTCTGCTGGCAACTCATCAAACCCCACTGCCTTATTGTTTTTCATAGCATTTGTAGTGAAAATAATTTCCTCAACTGATATATTTGCATTTAAAAGGACATCATTTCCATTTTCATCAGGCAGAATATCAAAATTATCAACATCTGAGGAAGTTACAGAATTTAAAAGCCCCTCAAAACTAGATTTCCTTTTTCCAAGCACATCACTTTTCTGGCTTGAAAAAGAACCATCCTCATTTTTAACCTCAAATGGAATATTTTTACCCCTTTCCTGACCTACACCTATTTTACCTATCTTCCTCCAAAACTCACTTTGATTTGACCCTGCCAGATTTTCTATTTCCTTTTGCTTATCAAACCAATATCTCCGTTTACTTTTCTGTACACATTTATCAAAAGCTTTTCTTTGGGCCTTGAATTCTATACGCAGTTTCTGTCGGGTAGAACCATCTGAATTCAACATACGTTTCTCAGCCTTGCAGGAGTTGTTCCAAAGCTCAGTCAGTTCATCATTCCACCAAGGCTTTTTGATTTTACGTTTTTTATTATTACCTGGTACACTTACATTCACCGTTTTATGTGCTAATTTACTTTTCATCTCAGTCTTAACACAGTCACAGAACTGGTCATATACATCATTAAGGTCCCTTTGGTTCGATTCTTCCATCTCCAGTTTAGAGATGAAATTTTGTAACACTGTGTAATTACTATTCATAAAATCTACAGGAATATTCTTCCTATCATAAACTGTATGACTAGAACTCTCAGACCTAAATTCATGTCTTTGTTTATATTCCCCCAGAGCAAAGGACCATATTACCATAGAATGATCAGGAATACATACTGAAGGGTCAATCTTATCAACAATATCTAAGTCATTTAACAAGTCTGACATGAGCTTAATTTCACTCTTTGTAAACAATGACAAACTTTCATATGGTACAAGACAATAATCTACAACTGAAGATCCTTGCTGGCTTACAAAAGTGTAATTATTATTAATATGATTTCTTCCGTTTAAAATACAACAGTTACTTTCAATCAAAAAATCACATAATAATTCACCATGTTTGTTTGCACTGAAATCTACAACATTTCGTTCACATATATTGTCTACACCAGCAATGAAATCATCAAAATTTGAACATCTTGCATTAAAGTCGCCACATACAAAGAAATTTAAATCGTTACAATAGAGATGTATTTGACACAAAAGTGATTCTAAGAAATCATTACAATCAATATTTCTTGTTGAATTAATTGGCGGTAAATAACATACACAACAGAGAAAATCTGTTAAATTACTTTTACTTTTTGCCTCAAATTTAATCCAAAGTATACCCTCCAGTGTATTATCAACTTGACTAACATTGTACATATCAAGCAAATATTTCCTAACAAAGAAACCTACACCCCCAGAACCCTTTTTTGCCCTTATGTGTATGTTATTTCTGTTATGACCAAACCACACATAATCATTTAAAACTAAGGAACTATTTTTCAAAAGATGTGTCTCTGCCACACCCAATATGTCAAAATTTTGTAAAATGATGCACTGCTCTCTAATATAATGGTTGTCACTTTTAATGTCTGTGTCCCAACCCTTCACATTCCAAAATCCACATCTGACCTAAAAACGACCATTACGTGGATTTCTAGACTGTCTATTGTAATTTCTGTTGTCACATCTCCCTGTATCCTGGTGAAAACTACTTCTATTGGAACCCTGAGAGTCATTTCTTAATGTATGGTCATTCCGACTACCAGCATGACCTCTATTTGTATTGCCACGATTATTACCACTATTATTACCACGATATCTATCACCACGATTTCTATCACCGCGATAATTTTCGGCACTTTTACTGTTTTTGTCTCCTACTTGCTGCCAATGCGACAAATTCTCTACTCTAGCCCCTTGCATCTGTAACTCGCCTTTACCTAGAGTATTCACAATTTTTCTAATATTTGCATTCATGATACGCTGATGCTTTGGTATGTCATTTTCAATAAACACATTTTCATATCTCTTACACCCTTTCAGTCGCTTTTTTGATTCCATAATTTTCTTTTTATCTTCAGCCGATTTACATTGTGCTATAACCACGCCCACTTTCCTGTCATTATGTGAAATTTTTCTAACTGCTTCTTCTATGACTATATCACGGATTTGAAGCCCATCTTTGATTAAGCTATTCACTTCACTAACAATGTTTTCACGTGATTTTTCAGTTAGATTTCTTATTACAATGTTTAATTCCTTCATATCAGTACCTGTATCTAACGAGCGGGGAAGATCCTCTATTTTTTGAACTCGATCTGAAAGATCGTCTATCTCCTCACCTAGTTCCTCTTTTAGTGTTGTCACTGCTGTATTTAACATATCTGTAAATTTCCTGGTTATATGATGCTCAAACTTATCTATTTTTGAATGAAATGTTTTTTCTAAGTCAGCAAATTTCTTTTCCATACTATTTTCTAGTTTCAGAATAGCCTGTATAACATCCATGTTCTCATGGGACTCGCTTGTAACATCAGAAAAGCCAACAGGATGTGCAGAGGAGTTAACTGTCTGATCAGGCATATTGTCTTTATCATTACCTGACAATTTCCCTTTTGCATCTTTTCCTTTACTTTTTGATTTCCGTCCACCATTTGCATTATTCATCCCACGTCTGGCTTTTTTAACACCATCTATTTGCGAGGGTGCTGAACTGTTCCTTTTCCTTTTAGATCCTGGAGTCTCCACTCCTGTAACTTGTACCGGCTGCGATGACATGATAAAATCGACATAGTCTTTAGATTCATCAGTTAGTAAATTTAGTAACTTCGTACCCTCCTTGCCGGCTGCCATTACTCCACTGCGCATGCGTGAGCAAATTTCAAACTTTCACAAATAACAGTTTTTCCCTACACTCATGGATGGCACACAATATCCCTGCTTTGCCGTCCTATAAAGAACACAAATGTCTAGTGTTTGACACAAATCCCAAGTCTTTACTATACGTATAACCGACAAAATCTTTTATTTTCTGTCCAATATCTTCCTTCCGAAAAAAACACGTGTAGGTAGTAGACCACTAAATATCTAAAATAGGGAAAAATCGGGACCGACTAAAACACATCGTGCTAACCGGAGTGTCGAGCTAACCGATATCGGGGTAACGATATTCAACTGTATTTATTTACAAAAAGATGTAAAGATCTAGCCCTACGAGATTTTAGCCAATAGTGTATAGCCGATAGTCTTAGACACTGTATACTGGTATTTACGCACAGGAACGTGAATTGTCATTTTGCGATTTATTTTGTGGAAGACTGGACTGCTTGCTCCGAGTCGCTGCTCTTGGAGACATTCTCTGTTGAAGGTGTTTTCCTGGCCAGGGTAAGCCCAACCAGTAGTAGATTTTTGTATCTTGACAGTGCTTTGTTAGTATCAAATTTTCGAGTTAGAAAGGCACATTTCGAATTTCGTAAGTAGAATTTCGAGTAATTAGTTGAAATTTTTATTAACAAAGAAATTTCGAGATACAATGTAGTTATTCGAAATGTCAGTTCAGTACGTCTATTATGGCATGTCAAACGTTGCTAAATTATATATGTATGTTATTATTATTGTATGTTTGTTATTGTTATTCAATGTCTTGTCATTCATATTCTAAAAGTCATTATTGTTATTCTATATTTCGTTATTCTTATTGTATCTTTGATATTGTTATTCAATGTCGTGTCATTCATATTCTAAGTCTTACCATTGTTATTGTATATGTCGTTATTCTTATTGTATGTTCGATATTCTTATGGTAAAAGTCGTTATTGTTATTCTATATTTCGTTATTCTTATTGTATCTTTGATATTGTTATTCAAGGTCGTGTCATTCATATTCTAAGTATTACCATTGTTACTGTATATGTCGTTATTCTTATTGTATGTTCGATATTCTTAGGGTAAAAGTCATCACTGTTGTTCAATATCTGACGATTCTCTTTACAAAACGTGTCATTCTTATTCTATGTTATGTGATTGTATTTGTATAGCGTCGCTGTGCTATTTATATCGCAGGAAATCGCACATACAATAAGAATATTAAGCTTACAAAAACAATAATGAATATACAACAACAATAAAGTCTTTTACAATAAGAATATCGAACATACAATTAGAATAACGACATATAGAATAACAATGGTAACACTTAGAATATGAATGACACGACATTGAATAACAATATCAAAGAGACAATAAGAATAACGAAATATAGAATAAACGTATGTGATGATTCTTGACACATCATACAATCGATACATCATTATAATACATTTAGCGTTACACACGCCTCACAGACGTTATCAACGTCATATCAAAATCGCATGGAGTTCAGAGCCTTTGGGATGGGATATGATTCATAAAATATTACTTTGTCATTTTACTAATTGAGGGCAATCACTTTACTTCCCTAAGGGTATTCCGCATTCAATAAAACAAAAATAATGAACCTAAATTAATTATCTATCCTTTGGCAATTTTATGTTTTAATATTAAGCAATCTGCATAATACTGATCTAAACAACAATAATGTTTTTCCATTATGAATGATATCATCTTCATATTTATTATCTATGATCTTTTGTATTAATGAGAATTTTAATGTACAAAAATTCGTTATATCTAAGATAAAGGTTTCTTTGGTTTATATATAAAATGATTAACAGGTCTAACAATATCATAAAATCACAAATGTAACGAAAGAGTTCCCAAATAGCATCGAAGGTATATGAGTTAAAATGAAGTCATTAACCTTATGAAGATCTCAGTTGTTGACATAAATACTTCAACTTTTATTGCCTCGGTCCTAATTTGACTTAATCGAACATACAACATTCTAACAGTCTATCAAATGGCAGAGAGATACTAAAATTCTATCTCAAAATTAGCGGTATTTAATGAAATCTGCCCATCAAATGACTAAACTGTTTTCCGGAAGAAAGGCACGCTGAAAAGCCCATTAGTAACAAACATGTCATGATTCCTATTTAGTCAGCTTGTCAAAACAATTAGTAACTGGACCAAACAACGATCATTACGTGGCCAGAGAATAATTAACCTAGGCGAGATATTTTAACCTCTCAGTTTTTCATGTGACTCAATTCAGTAGCTAATTAAAAAAGGAAACGCGAAATTCTTAAATATATGACTTATCACTGACCGAAAAATTAGAAGACTGAATAAAGCTTAAAACTGATTGGTATAATGGATTCTTTTAAAACCTTTATTCCAAAAAGGGGAAGTGACGGCCAGTTCTTCGTGCTCATGATCATTCAAAGTCATGTGAAACTCTACAGTGTCCTGAAGTTTTGAAATTGTAAATAGTAAAGCACGGTCTCGAACTCTCAGTGAGCCAGTGTTACAACTGGACCAGTGCACACGCTCCTGTGCAATAGTTTATATATATCTGATGGGGTATCTATGGTTACATGGTTATGGATTGTTCTATTTGCTTTTCCGTTGCAGTGTGCCATTATTGTCTAACGGTAAAACTTGAGATGGGCTGTAATGGATAAAAGCATGTTTTCGAATCAGTTCATTTCCTTGTCATTTTACTACCAAAACATTTCTTTCAGTTATATATTATGATTCAATTTTTGTTTTACATTTATTATTAAAAGAAGAATAGACTCCGCACCGCTTAAATGATGTAGGTTCATATGCACTTTTTTTCTTAAATTCGATAGAGCCTAAAATTGCTAGACGTTATTTACTCGTGTTCTTTATCCGTCAGTTTTGTACCATTTATAAGTGAATTATACATCACACACCTTTTTGAGTTTAATCTATACTAGGTCTAGGTCGATTGTGAAGCAAGTTCTGAAACTTATATATATCACTCTTGACACCTCATTCCTGATGGAATCTATTGCCAGGATAGAGCCAGTTTCATTTTTTAAAATGCTAAGCACTTAGCAGGGGAGGTACTGGTACCATTTTAAGGTCTTTGGTATGCCGCGCTGGGGATCGCACCAACGACGTCCCGCGCTGGAAACGGACACTCTATTACCTTTTCAAAGAAGTATTTTTGTTTTAAATTTCATGTATTTTTTCTCATTTAAAGAAAAGGCATAACATAGTGCATTCAGCTGCACAGGATATAATATTTTTCAGGTACATATTCAATTGGTTGTAACAATGCCTTTTCAATCATACTAATATTTTTGGTTACCATTTGAGCATAACTAACTCCTCTTTACCTAAGCGGCTTATTTGTTGATTTTCTTCATCTTACGGGGTACATGTATAGTTTTATAATAAATGTGATTGTATTATCATATTTATCATGGTATTTATAATTAGAATGCTTCGACAGGAGACACTGACCTAGGTCTGGAAACCCCGAGATTTAAACTAAGTCGATAATAAATACGATTATAAACGAGTTACTATTCTTTAACTGTGTTATCGCATGAAACATTTTACACAAATATATCGGCACTTTCTGTTCACTTTCAATACGAGCCGAATCATGAGAAAACCGACATAGTGCATTTGTGACCAGCATGTTCAGGGTCCTTGCTGTTTTGCTGTTCGCTAACGGTTTCTCTAACTACAATAGGCTTTGAAAGCGAACAGCATGGATCCTGACTTGATGGATGCTGGTTTGAAATGCACTATTTTGTTTTTCTCATGGTGCGACTCAATTATGTACTTTCAAGAAAAATATTACAAATTATGATAATTTATGTTTTGTATACATGTATTTTAAATGCATTTAAGTTTAAACCTTAAATAAAAAGTTTTGTTTTGTGTAACTTCTCCAAAACCATCTACCATTCAAAAGGACTTTTATAACTAAGTTGTTTAAAATTGTGCTACAGATCAAATGTGGACAGGGACAATCTCCCAAGCCTTGTCATAAAAATATAAGTTTTACCATTAGTATTAACCTGTGCATTTCTAGATTTCCAAAGCACCGTTACTAGTTGCAGGAATCCGTACATTGTATATCAATAAAGATTCCAACTAACCATTTTTTCTCATTCCTCTGAAAAGTTTAGGGAGACATTTCTGAATGTTAAAACATAAGAAAAAAAAACAAAATATATTTTATTAGCATCTTTTGCTGGTAATGTCAGGTTCCGCAAAACAGTAGCGGGCTCTGTTTGACCTAGTCTAGTCATGAGAAGTAATATGGGACTTGCAACATTAGTCACGTCCCTAGCATAGGTTTAAGCAGACCTTTTTTATTGACTCCATTATAAAAAGGAACACTCAGTCTTAGTATTTTACAACTGCAACAATACACACAAAGAATGCGGTTTTTATAGTTCTTAAAATCTATAAAGATTTGGAAGGAAACGTGGTAGTACTGATATATATAAAATAGCTGTTTTATAGTTTTCTCAAATTACATGTGGAATCATATCTGTCTTGTAAAGATCAAAGGAAATAAAGAGCAACTATGCTAGTCATAAATAATACATTCCATGCTTATTGTAGGTTAGTTTCAAAGTACAATCGGTATCGGAGCCGTTGCGCGCATCCTTGTGACAGCATTTATGCAAATTTGCGATTTACATTTCATTGAAATACTATATAACAGTTAGTGGCTATTATGTGGTATAAAGAGCTATCAGTGTCAATGTCAAGCGCCACTTTGTGAAAACGTTTCTGTAGGTTACAGGGGTGGTATAGTACGTCATCAACAGGTGCGCGCAACACTTCCCGATGCGGCTTTTTTTGTGTCAAAACATCTCGATTCGGTGAGTAAACTTGCGATTATTACATTGATAACCAATAGATTCGGAAATGACATATAGTCTAAAGTACCCGCACATGCGTCTAGTTCATCATATACGTTTGCATTTTTCAAGAAAGCCTTCCGTTTAAGAGAACATTCGTGCACAATGTACTTCATGGAAACACTTCCCTATTCACCACACCATTTTATGTCGCATTACAAGAGTTTACATGCATTTCTGATAAATCCAGTCATTGACGGGTGTTCTTTTATGGTAAACAGATGTCAGTGATACATTGGTTAGTCATTGGAATCTAAACTTTCCGAAAAATCAGTCAACTAAAATTTCGCCTTCCCGGTTCACCAACTGAATTGATGTCCTTCCCGGCTCACCAATTTCCAGCATGACTAACATCGGGCTGGTGCTCATGTAAATGTGATCACGCTTGCCTGGAAGATCTATTAACTGGAATAACTAATTGTTAGAGTGCTTGCACTAGATGGTCCGTAAACTTCATTTTAGCAATTGAAGATAATATTAAAAGAATGAGGCATATCTTGAACATATGTTGTATACTGTAAACGTGCATATGTATGATATATGTTCTATCATGTCCTTATATTTGTTATTTTAGGTACATGAAAGATGAAAAAGGAAACAAAACTTCTAGTCTGCATCAATGGTATTGTCAATATATGTTAAAAAGGATTGCTGAGTGATTGGCATGCATGACATAAATAACGTATTATGTTTTCCAAAAGCTGTACGACATAATATTTGAGAAGTGGAGAACATCCTCTTACGGAATTACCCCAGACAAGGATTTCAACACTCGGTTGCTGTTTGAAGTTATGGATATAAATAACTGATTTAATTTCAATAATTTTACAGTAGATAAACCTTAATCAGGGTTATAGTTAGATAGGCACTTCAACAGATGATAATATAAATATAAATAGAAAGTATTTTGGAAACCATTAGTTAACTTGTTACTCTAATTATTTTTTCATGATAACTATATATGGCGTGTCATCGAAAGTAGTCGAGTATGATGGCTTTGATTCCGAACTTGAATTCAAGGCAAGACCCGATGAGACAAATAAGAATATGCATTGATAATATGCTAAGTAAAGCAAAGTTATATAGTTAAATTATTATCATGTGCTGCTTTTTAAAGGAGCAACCTTTTAATATATTTTTAAAGGTATAAAATCGCATCAATGCAGTTTAATTTTTATGCTACTATTTAATTTTGTTTAACGTTTCAGGGGCCACGTGTTCATCACAATTGCTCGGGAAAAATGAGAAATGACTGTATCGCGCCAACGAAATGTTCTTATTAAGGGGTTTTAGATGTGCGCAGGGAAAGAACAAGAGTGACTGCAACCGAATTATAATTACAACGTAGTACAATGGGACATCGATTGAATCTACACTAGAAAGCGGTTCAGGATTTAAAATTTGACTAATGTTCAGATTTTGCTTGCAAATGTTAGTGAGCTTGAACAGTGGTAGGACAATTTTACTTGCAATGTAAATTATTTTATTTTTCTTAAACTGTTTAGTTGTTGAAAATGTTGTTGTATAAAAGATTATTTAAAGTAGGAAATTTTACTGTTTTTTTTTTATTGAAACCCTTACACAGTGGAAGCCATTGTGACATAAACATACGCACATACACTTTCAAGACATAGCAACATTTTCCTTGTTATCAGCTAATGTAATATATATACACACAAATCAACGAAAGTAGATTTATTACTTGATTTTAGCAATTGTAAATTTTATACACACATATACGAGTATAATGATGATTCATTAACTTTGGACGTAATTCTTTATAACTCAACATTTAAAAAAAATGAAATTCACCTTATGTTTCATTAAGATCGCATTTCTGACAAATTCGTTCCACATTGTATGCCTTAATTTTCTTCGATCAAGAAGTAGTGTACATCTCTATGTCGCATAATTATTCTGAACAATTGGAAATATTCAGACACGACAGGGAACCCTAAAATAATTACAAAACTTTTGTGGTAATTTTAGTGTAAAAGAAAAACGATAAAAGACTATTGATAATTTATTATCACATATTCTAAAACGCACAATACCCTCAACAGCATGGTTATTATGAAATTAAAGGCGTTTTATTCTAAATGGCTTTTTGTTTTCATCCACATTCTGAATAGACGACAGCAGCTTTCTGTGGAAAAAATGTCAAAGAATATGTCAACATCTACAGAGGAAGGAATTACACGGAAAAGAAATCTCTGAATGTTATTGATAAGTTACCGTTAAAACCAATTATTGCCATGATATACAGCATGTACATGTTTACTAATTATGAAAATTATAAAAAGGTTGAAGTGGAGATGCACTGCCTATACTTCAAAATCAACAAAAATCAGAATATAATAACTCTTGAAACCATTGAACTGGCAAATGTTGAGGTTTTGCGCAACTAAACTAATTATAACTCAGAAATTTCAATAAAACACACAAAAATTGATAAAGTGGCAATGTAGTATAATCTGTGAACGTTTATTGACCGAAAAATAGAGATAAAAAGAATGTTTACATTGTTGTGTTTTACCCGTTATGAGCAATAGTGTCAACTACATTTCATACTAAGTTTAATACTACTGTTGCCTTTCATCAATATTTAGAAGAAAAGAGAAGCAGTGACAAGACTCTGTGACTTCAACACAGACAGACAAAACAAAAAATGTTTCAATAAAAAATCACAACTGTTTGAAGGGCACCATTGTCACGCAAAATCACATTAAATTCCGTCTACAAAAGCTGTTCATGGCTAAATATTGTACGGTAGTGGTCACACGTAACAGTGAGCTGTTTTAAACGGTGTTTGCACATATTGCCAGTGAGTGAACCTCAAACAACGACTACTTTTGTGGTCTTCATTTCTGACTTTTTCACAAACATCCACAACAAGCAGGTATTGTTCTTTCTACAATTCTGATTTTTCTGACAAGTCATTTTAATCCCGAGAAATGCAGGAATTACTATATGCAGTTTATGTTCATCTGTCTACGGATATAATACTGCTGAACCCTAAGTGTTTTACTAAGCTTCATAATTTAATTCTGATAAACAGAATATCTCAGGTATTTCTGTTGTGATCTGAAAAAGAAAGAGTAAATCTTTCATAATATAGCCCTTGAAGGTAAATTAAGCAGTTTTACTGACATAAACATTGATTGCTAAATACTAGTTTTGCTGGTATGGCAACCAAAGTACCATGCGTGAAAATAAATTGAAAGGCTACATACATATAATTAAGTCAAACACGATGTCACAGGGGCGGTGAGCCGGGAAGTGCATCGTTTTACCTGGTGAACCGGGAAGGCGAAATTTTATATTACTGATTTCTTTGAAACTACAGATTCCGGTAATTAATTAAGGTATCACCGACCTCTGATTGCCATAAAAGAACACCCGTCAAGGCATTTAGTCATTAGAAATGCATGAAAACTCTTTTTATGCGATATAATATGGTGTGGTGAATAGGGAAGTGTTTCCATGAAGTGCACTGTGCTCTAATGTTCTCTTAAACGTAAGACTTTCTTGAAAAATGCAAACGTCAGTGATAAACTAGAGACACACGCGGGTACTTTAGGCTATATGTCATTTCCAAATCTATTCGTTACCAATAAAATAATCGCAAGTTTACTCACCGAATCGAGGTGTTTTGACATAAAAAAGCCGCATCGGGAAGTGTTGCGCGCACCTGTTGATGACGTACTATACCACCCCTGGGTTATGATGGATACAAAAGTGACAAAATTACTGACGTTTGGAATAATAGGAACTGTTTGGTTTTCTTATCAGAACACACAATTATTTGCGGTCTCGGCTCCAACTATAGGTAACGCTTTCTTTTGAACTATTACATAAACAAAAAAACGAAAAGTTAAAGGTTTTTGTCTATATGTTAAATGTATATTATAATCATTTAGATGAAGCTTCTTTGTCTCATTGTCGAATATGTCATTGTCACATTCTGTCACAGTGATTACTGATGTAACAAATATAGAAATACTATAGTACAAAACCGTGTGAAAGGATTTTTTTTACATATTTTATTTCAAATTATCTTAAGTGTTAATCATGCAATTGAAATACAGTGATAGATAAAAGTAATTTGATTACATTTGATTCTTAATTATTGTTATGACAATGGTTATAAGCACGACTACAGAAATGATGGCAGTAATGTTTATGTTGTACTGTTAAATTAGTAGTAATTTACGTTATTTGAAAGTAATCAAAAGTATAAACCAAAGTGGTATTTCACCAGGTATAAAAATATTAACCACATGAACTGTTACGGCTGATGAAAAAAGCAACGCTGCAAAAGAAGTTGGAATTATTGGACAGTAAACCTGTTATACAAACAGAAACAAGATAATATCCAGGTCGATTTAAAAAGATCGGTAAAAGTGTCCGCAATGTCAACAGGGCATTAGTGCCAGGTGGAATTTATTTATTGAAAAGAGATATTAACTCAAAATTTCGAAATACTTGTCTAACGTTTCTAGATAGCTACTCTAATTACAAAGTCGTAATTTCGAAGTAATAAATCAAAATTACGAGATATTAACTGAAAATTTCTAGATACTAATTTGATACTTTGTCTTTGAGTAACTCGGTCGAAATGTCGAATTACTAAGTTGAATTTTCGAGCAACGTATCTCGAAAGTTCGGCTACATGTGTAAATGTTGAGTTCTGCACAACCCGGGGCTAGAAGGCGAGGATGGTAGCATCCATTTCCACTACCGTCCATGAACAGGCTCAGTCAAACCGAGCCAGCAACATTTTCGTTTTTGTCGTGTTGAGCGACCTGTGGAGTTTCCACTTTTTCTGTTTTAATTACTTAACATTTCAAGTTGACTATATCGACTTTCGTGTGTCGAAATCGACATCTTAGATACAATATGGAAATTTCGCGTTTTAATGTCGAAGTTATGAATTCATAAGCAAGACGTACTTGGTACAAATGCTCTTCCGTAGCAATACCATATTTGTAATTCATATCCCTAACTTGATAATTCCCAAACAATTCAGACCATATATTTTTACAATAAATATGAATATACAAATACATATCTGCCGAAGTTAGTAAATGCACTGTTTTGGGCAAAATACCACAGCTACAGTTGAGAGGAGCGATCGCAGAAACCTTTTAACATTCTTTATCCTGTCACTTGCAGTATTTTCGACCCGATATCAGGGTGCCGTATATCTTTCTTGATATACCGTCAGTTGATCATGTGACCAGTGATATACGGTCAGTTGATCATGTGACCTTATGATCGATATTGTTGTCATAAGAAATTTTGCAACGAAACCATCATCACTTTGTTGGAAATGTCCGAACTAAGAAAATGAGTGGTCAAATAATGAGTTTTTATTTAAAAACGAAGAAGTTATTGCGATTTTGCCGGTAATCACGTCATTATATAAGTGACGTCATTACGAATATGACGTCATTAAATCGGTTGTCGCACACTTATTTTTGTAAAATAAATTGCCAAATATCGGAAAATGAAGTAATGACAAGATAAATAGAATAATAGGTTAGTGCCTAAGATGGAGGAAGTTTATCTGGCTCGGCTCCGGACGTTATCAGGTTCGCCTTCGGCTCACCCGATAACCTCCTCCACCTCGCCATATAAACTTT
The DNA here is from genome assembly GCF_021730395.1 of Mercenaria mercenaria. Taxonomy (NCBI): domain Eukaryota; kingdom Metazoa; phylum Mollusca; class Bivalvia; order Venerida; family Veneridae; genus Mercenaria; species Mercenaria mercenaria. The sequence goes on along the minus strand of NC_069367.1, from coordinate 51,439,896 downwards.
CTCATCTACGGCACTAACCTATGATTCTCTATTTATACATTTGAGGGATATATATTAATGCAAAATATCTATGCATGAATATGTCATCCAGCAAAATATGGATTCTATGATTTTCTGTTATGAATCTTAAATGAATACTCACAAATAACTATATGCACGAGTCTCAAATGACCCTATGCATTTGCAGTGATATGATATGCTTAATGCGGCAAATGTGTACATTTAATAATTCACTATAAACCCTTTGATAGTGATATTTCGCATTCATTTTGTCATCAGTCTTCTATTTGTACAGAATAAATGAATATTAGAAGAATATCCTAATGGAATATCTGAAAAGTATATGATATTTCTGTAATGATATGAATTCGACATTAAAATGTGTCTAGTCGATGCTTTGTCTATTCTGTTATGATTACTTTCTCTATCTTATGACTGAGTTAGATTGAATGTTTACTTCACAAGGAAAACAGATATATGTAAAATTATCAATCTAGCTTTTCTAAAAAACAAAAACGAGGATAAATTTCAAACAGGGAATGCCACGTTCCAGAAACGTAGCCTCCCCAAACGTTAACCCAGCATGCGGACACGCATACGACCAACACACACACGCACGCATGCGCGCGCGCGCACACACACATAAACACACATACAAAGCAAAACCACAAACACACACTGTCACACAAAGCAGACACACTAGGACAAAACGAACAAATTATGGAACACAGTGGGGCACCGCCTTGGAACGGTCAGTGGCAAAACCACCACTGGGGAGCTTAAACCGGTTTGTGGTGCGCACCTAACCTCACTCTTACCCCCCCCCCCCCCCCCCACCATGTTCCAAAGACAGGGAACAGTGCAAATAAAAGTAATCCCCGCCAGGTGAATCTCTAACACACGTTATGGAAACAAAAAGTAATGGTATGTAAAACACAAAAATGCCCCTGTATAATTATATAAAAAGCAAACCTTAAGAACCAAAAACGTATGTACTCAATGCCTTTGCAGAAGACAGAGCAACAAGAGAAACACCCTTAAGGGCCCGACGTAACAGGCCAGAAGACAGATATCAAAATAGTTCAGTCCTGGTGAGATTTAAAAGATCTTATCATAGAGTCCCCTCCCCCACACCTCCACTCTATCGTCAGACACAATCAAAGAGGGAAGTGTAGCGTCCAACTGTACACAGGTTGAACTCTAACCATGCGGTATGACTCAAAACAGTTGGTCGTAACTTCTTTTAATAAAACGTTTTATAATTTTACCAAATACAGTTTAGAAAATTACCATGACCCAAGATCTAACGAAGTTCGTACACCACATCCCCATAAAAAACAGACATTTTCAGTGTCTATTTTATCTCAGTGGTCTACTGAAGAATTCAAAATTACATATTATTCTTTATTACGTCATTTTCATATCTTTTAAATACCTCTCTGTTACACATTTATGACTGCAACCAACAAAAGTGTGTTATCTTCACCGTTAATTTTAAATCTAAGTGCAAAGTTAAGATTTATAATATTATATTCTAGTCATTGGTAATTGTGTGACATATTTGTATACAGAACAAATAGCTATTATTTAAATTCCTCTAAAGCAAGGCAATCAGGCGGGTCAATGCAGAGGTTTTTTCTTGAATTACATTTGCTTTCCATTGATTTGTATAATAAAAAAACTAACAGTGAACGGTTTTACATCAGTTTCTTTTGACGTCTTTTAAAAGGGAATTTATTTTTAAAATCTAAAAAAGATAGTTTGCGAATATGCTTTTGAGTAATGCCCTGCCCAGCTGGATCAATTAGAATACTATTTTGATTTACATTTACGGTTACTTTCGAATGTCCTCAACCATTGTCCTCAACCAAAATCGGGGCCTCCGTGCCCGAGTGGTTAAGGTAGCTGACTTCAAATCACTTGTCTCTCATCGTTGTGGGTTCGAGCCTCACTCGGGGCGTTGAATTCTTCATGTGAGGAAGCCATCCAGCTGGCTTACGGAAGGTCGGTGGTGGATTTACCCAGGTGCCCGCTCGTGATGAAATAATGCACCATATGACCTATGATTGTGTGGGTGCGACGTTAAACCCTATAAAATAAATCAACCAAAATAAAATAACCACTATTAAGACTCTTTATTAAAATTTCCGGTTAAAAGATTTGTTATATTTGTTATATTTTACTGGTCTGTTTTCAACTTACCCTTGCTGGACTAATTATTGTAACGTTTAAACAAATACTGGGAAAATTAATTTCTGATTGTATAGAATAAAACTTTTGAACGTCTTGCCGGTTAATAGTCAAAAGGATACTGCTAATTGTTTTTTCTGTTAAATATAACGAATGCAAAATACAAAATACTATTATATGAAGACATTTTCACCACTGTGGCTCAGTATGGAAACTATAGATTGAAACAGAAGAACGCTTTCAAAAAGTGCATTGATACATTACAGTATCAGCACCAAGATCTTAACATTTCTATAATGTATATCCCTGTAACAGATCTTTTTTTTAAACAATTGCGGAAACAATATTTCGCTAAATAACTGCAATGATAATTAGCAGTTATATGGAACAATCGTAGGCAAGTTTGAGTAGTCTGTGTTAAAGGTGTTCGGATTTTGCTGACATAGTTCCTCGTATTTGAAAACAAAATCCGTCTGTTTCATTTATTGTGAGAAGAAATTAAGAAAAACGGAATGTCATTGCAAAGTTGTGTTAATCTGGTGATAAATATATTATTAGAATTAATAGAGCGAGCCACTTTGTTTATGAGATATTTTCCAAAATAATGCTTTCACATATTTGATGTAAAAATGACATTGAGGACAGCTTTGATTCAGATATAACAGAAGATTCTGTGGATGCATGAATTACAATAAACCTTTAAAGTAAAATGATTTCTTGAAGTTCATTGAACAAAGATTGCTTTGTAGAACATTAAAGCAATAAATTGATACGTTCATTGGACATAACGTATATTGAAATAAAGCATTTATTTGAATTTAATTGGACATTTTATGCAATCACTTGAATAATTCAAGAATTTGCTTGTGAAATTACTCTGCAATGAACCATATTTCGTTGTCCATCGATTTTTAATAGAGTTCGTTCTATTCATGTCTGTGCACTTGTATTTACTGCATGTATTGATTTAAAAACATATTAACTAACATGGGCAAAACCAGATGAAAGTTAACGTTCTGTTATTAAATGCATGTTTAAATATTCATAAATAAAACCATGTTAAGACTAAATGACCTATTGAACCGCCTCTTGCTTTACATGTTTACTTTGGACGTTTAATAGTACAGGAATACTTCAGTTTCCGTACAATTTCATTATCATCGCCCATGTTTTTTCCTAGTATTCGGTAATGCAATTTGATACTTCAGCAGTTTAGTTCACAGAATCATATGCACCATAAAATGGTGTTTCTTCTAGTATACTAGTTAAAACATATTATACTGCACTCATTATGTATTTACCTTTACAAGTTAATTTTAATGTAGATTTTCAGACAATTTGTATTTTGTTATTAAATAATGACTCTACTTTAAACGTTAAGTAAACATTTACTTGGAACAGTCACAGATTTTGGCTGCAAATTTCTTGACCCTCTAAGCTATAGGTTTAAAGTGCGTTTCCCGTTCAGTGTGATTGTAGGTGAGGAAGTCAAGAATATACCTACAATACATGAGTTTTACTGGAATAAAATTTGTAAAATAAGCATTTGACCTATACTTAGGATGACATGGCAGAGAATTCCTTGCAAACAATAAGCATAGTTTTACATAAACGAATAGATATATAATATACATTAATATCTTAATAATAATGATTAATATTTTCTTAAATGTTGTATCATGATGCAAAATGCATTCATATGTTTAGCTCTTACATATCATAAATCTGAAAATGTACCTTAAATGCAACAAAGTGGTCATTGCAAAAAAAAAAATCGTGATAAAATTGTCCGTTCGTAAAACGTTTGGTTTTTTTTATTAAATATTTCTTGATTTTTGCCGGTAACAATAAGGGGACAAAATTAGAAAAAAAATATATTAAGTAGTTTTCCCTTTCATCTACTTTGTACACGATTTGGTTTTTAATTTGTAAATTTGTTTATCGTTTTAAATCTCTACAACTGAATAAACGATTATTTTAAATTCAAATGGAGGTTCCTTGTAACAAAGCGGAAGCAACCCGTTCGGAAGCCTATGTCCCTTTAATTGTATCAAAGCCGTGACCTAGGGAAGAACGGCTCAGTTACAAATGGACACTTAGTTAACTTCTATCGATTATAGACTTCTATCGATTATAGTGACAGCACTATATTGGTTAGGCATTTGCCTTCTACATTATATCATGATTTTTAACCTTTATCAAAATCCGTTTCATTGCGTACGATTTGGAAAGCACCACACATAATTTAATACTACTAGACTCTAAGACATTTGTCTAATCAAAGGTGTTTTTAATCAAACTACGGAAATCTAGATGGCCAAGAGGCCCTAGGATTTCAAAGACTTTGTTGTTCGATTACTAATCATAATGACAACTTTGAATTGTCACACTATATCGATTAATAGAATGAATCAGATTAAGTTTGTAAACACGTTGATTGATTTTGAGCAGTGGATACGTTTCTCTAGAACTATATGGATACAGGAGTAACACTACTACTAATGTAAAGAAATTACAGAAACTGTTTAAATGAAGGAACATTCCCTCATTGCCGTTTTCAATGTTTGCATTGATTGTAAAAGTAGTATATAATGATGTAAATTTTGTGCAGAATGAATTTCTTTCCGTGTCATATTTAATATGATAATCTCAATCACGGTTTTGAAAAATGTCGTCAGAGAGTATTAAAGATGATATCATGCGTTTGCTTATCTCAGATATATCTTAATTGGTTTTGAAATTTTATACGTAAGCCATCGTTCTACTTCAATATGTATGTCAAACTCACTAATATTACAAACTGTGTAGATACATTATAGGCACTCTCTATAAAAGTGTCATTACATGACTTCTTACAATCGAAACTATGAAAATAAATTTCTGATGTTATTTGATAACACACTTATACGGACCTCGGGCAATAGTTTTAACTACTGGTCACCAAGCCATACAAGAAGTTCACACAATTACCAGAATATATGTGAGTCAGTTATCTGTCTGGTAAAATCATTCTTGCACATCGTATTGACTAACTTCATAACTATACAGTTAAACAGATATAGAAACCTAAAAGAAGCATTATACAGTGAGGGGATTCCAACTTTCTAGACCCTACTCTTCCATGAAAATCATCAGAACTATTTGCCACTGGTATAAACGCGTTTTCAGATGAAACTGCAATTTTACTATCCTTTACTACATATCTACTAAAGTTTTCGTAAAATCATGTAATGCTTCCTTCGAAATTTCGTTTTGAAATATGAAATGCTTAAAGTATTAAGACAAAGCGACCTGTTTATAAGACGGCAAAATATATAAAATCTTAGGACAATTCGTGCGAATATTAAACTTTCACTCTTGTATTAGAACGGAACCATTTCTAAAGATGTACTAAATTCAAATGACATGCTACTGTTACTTATTTAATCAAATATGTTGTCATAGAAATTGCTAGAGATTAATCTGCAGGAAGGGTTTTACTTCCAGAGATATAATATCAATGTATTTTAAACGTCGTTTTTCATTTGCAAGATCCTTCGTATGTTTTTATGTTCTGGGTTAGACGTAGGGCTAGTAACGAGAAAAGTGTTTTGTAAATTTGTATACATTTTAGTTTGCAAATTAAAGATGAATGTACATGAACGGTGGATGGCTTTCCTAGCACCTCAGGCTAGAGTTTTAGCCATTGTCGCCTCCAAGGAGCCAGGAACTCCAACAAATATATATTCATTAATTGTGAACAATAAATACTCATAGGCAGGTATCCTTTCAAAAATAATTATTCAATATAAATGCCTAATAATTACATCTTCAAATATCAATATAATACGAAACAACCACTTGCTGCTTTTTTGTTGACTATGAAAATGTTTGATCACTTTGAAGTCAATTTGCAGAAAAAATGACATCTTTATCTCTTGTATCTGCACATTTAAATATATCGAAATGGAATATCTCTAGATTAATGTAATATGATATGTTTTAATGATTGCATTGCCCTGAAATGGTGTATGTGGAAAATTTCTAAACCTGCTTAATTAATACGCCAAATTCGAAAGTTCACGTAACATGTTCATCAATGCGTTTAAGGTTCTCACACATTCTAAGTATGTGGCTTCGGCTGTAAGCAGCAAACTATGTTTTTGCATCCACGTTTTGCCAAGTTGGAAATTACTGTTTGCGTAAGGCGGTCAAAAATTCCAGGGAAACGGCAGGCGTCAAAGGGCAGTCTTTGGTCTTCCGTGAAGGTCAATTGTTTACCATTATGATACCATTTTAGTCGATGACTAGTTTTTAGATTTTAAACTATTTGGTTAACAGGGTACCAGATTTACTTATTTTACTTTAGTTTTGGCTGATGTTTCGACTCTTAAGCACTTCAAAACAACAAATCAATATCGAGGTAGAATTTTCTCCCACACGCGCGCAAAGATGACCACTTTCCAAGCTTGGCATAGAGTGTATACATGTAACTAAAAGTAAGTGAAAATAAGTGTCAGATAATGGACCATGCACAAAATGCTGAATTTTTTGATTACTTTAAACGTCTTGCAAGGATTAGCTCGTGGACAATTATTCGTTATTTAACGAACTTTCAATGTATCAAATCCATATGTTTACGAATTAAAAGAATAATTATCTATCCTTAAATGTATATGAAAGACCCGCGTAAGTTCGAGGTTCAAATTAAGTACACCAAGACTCGTTCATTGCAACGCTGATATTATATAAAATATCTCATATATCTGTTATCTTAAATTTGTTGGAGAATACTCGTATTTTAAAACTCTTTGCACATTTAAATGTCAGTCGCTGAAAATCGTGACGACTGTCCGTAAATTTCATGCCACGGTTTTTTTTGTTTGTTTAGTTTTTAGTTGTGACGACGCTAGAATATCACTCAGACACATACCGTCTTGCAGCAATGAAGGAGAAACTGGAACGGTGTCCGTCACGGTCTTGAGTTTGTTGATTCCATTGACGACGGATTTGACACTTCCTAGTGCAAGACCTGGGGCCTTTAGCTCGCCTTTCGTCACAAATTATCAATGTGCCTTTATTGGTCAGTTCTTCTGTTCTTAGCACTGACCGATAAGATACCATCTACACACCATTGATCAAACTTTGATCTCAACACTTTCTTCTGCCCTTTGTAACACTAGCGCATAAGTTCAGACACAATGCAAATCATTCACTGTTAATCCAAAATTTTAGCGTTAAAATAATTTATTCCAACGTGAACATTATGTAATCTGAGAAGGTGCCTAAACGTAGCGCGTCAAAACAATAATTGACCGCTCCAGACAAACAGAGCCGTAAAGAGAGGGTAAGAGGCACCATAGGAGCACGAAGCAGCAGAGCATTCTTTGTCTGAATATAGTTAAGGAGCTTCATTACATTTAAAATCTTAGATAAAGACATGCTCGACATTTTGTATTCACAGAATCATTTTCAGTCTGAACAGTAGAGGATAACGCCGTCAATTTTTATCAACAAGTAAAATTTTGAGAATTCTTTTATTTATTACAAGCATGCCTATTATTTGAAAGAAACAAACCTGATATCAACTGATGACAGGATGTAAACGTTAACAAAGACTGTTTTTTCTTTGTTTTTCTGTCTATAAAAATGTGCCAGGGTCATTATGGAGCTTCTTCGCATATGACTACAGCAGTGTATAAATTTATCTTTTTTTTGTGTGTGTTTCCCTTGTTAAGCTGAAACTACTTTAGTTACATTGAACAATAACTATTCTGCCCATATGATACATGAACCTGATATAGAGAACTAAGAAGATACGTTCTAGATCGACTAAAAACCAGATTGTTCGATATAGAAACACAACGATTCCATATATCTACTGAAGTGAGCACCGGGCATCTGTAATTTATAACTCCCACTTGATGATTTCTATTGTTAAACATGATATGTGTTAATGTGTTTACAGTAACATGTCAGCAATAGTTGGTAAACAATATTCTCGAGGCAAACAATAGAAACATTTGTTCTTATGAAAGATCATAGTTGCTGTGAACGATCATAGAACCAGGATACTTTTACAAGTGAGTTTGTTTTCATACCTCAACAGACTAACAATATTAAATGTACTGTCTAAATGGAATATTACATTTGTTTACGTTCGTATATTTTTGTTATTGCTTGCAGTTCTCAATAACAACACACTATAGTGGACGCAACTTGACCCCGATGGTTGACCTTTGTATTTTAATACGTAATGAGGCAAAACCTACTACTGAACAGGAGTGTTTGTTAAACGCTTGTACGGTAACGCTTCTTATATACACAGTATTGTCGAGCAATATTTGCTAAAAAAAGAAAAGAAAAACAAAAACAAAAAACAAAAACACGAGCTGCACAAGAAAATGAAAATAAATGTGCGTACTGGAAAGTTTTAACTGATCCAGTACATATTTAACACACTAATTAGATATACGGCTACACCCCTTATTTCTACAATGAAATAATCGATATGAATAATCAGCCAAAAGGCCAACCATCGCGGTCAAGTTGCGACTACTATATCTCAGATTAGAAAACAATGATGGCAGACAGAACTTTTGTTTTGAGTTTTGAAAATATATTAAGGCATCACATTTAAGAATACTAAAGATGTAAATGAGAGAATAATTATAACAAAGAAGTACACGTACATGTGAAATAGATCAATATCAAACAAAAAAGATCTTCGTCGTTTTCTTTTTATTCATTTCTGTTCATATCTACCTATTATGATATAAACGCGCATATCGAAGCTTTTGAACTACACCATGAACACCCTGGTAACAGAGTCTCATTCACATCAGAGTATTATGAAAATAAACAATATACGAGATGTAACTTTAATTTCTGTGGCAGTGAAAAAAAACAAGGATGAATATCCAACAGGGAAATAGAAAAGCCACGTTCAAAAACGCATCCTTCCCAAACGTAAACCCAGCACGCGGAGGCGCACAAGACCAACACGCACGCACACACGCACGCACTCACGCACGCACGCACGCACACACACACAAGGACAAAACGAACCGGTTTATGGTGCACCTAACCTCACTCTTACCCCTACCATGTTTCAAAGTCACAGGACAGTGTAAATAAAAGTAATCCCCGCCAGGTGAAACCCTTACATACGCAAAGGCAACAGAAGGCATGTAATGTAAAACACAAAAATGATCTTGTATATTTATATAAATGCAATCCTTAAGAACCTAAAACGCATGTACTCAATGCCTTTGCAGAAGACAGAGCAACAAGGGAAACACCCTTAAGGATCCGACGACAGAAATCAAAATAGCTCAGTCCCGGTGGGATTTAAGAACTACCTATCATACAGTCCCAGACACAATCATAGAGGAAAGCGTAGCGTCTAACTGTAGAAGGGCTGAACACATGTGGTGTGTCTCAGAAGAGATGGCTCATACGTTTAATAACGTTATTAAACAAAATTGAAAAATTGCAATGACCGAAATACGAAAGTCACGATTTCTAAACTTGGATCATATTTATATTTATCGTTTGACTGTGTGCTTCTGTACGTATTTCAAATTCTGTTCAGGTTTTGCAATGTGAAACGCGCGTTGGTTTTCTTTCTTTCTTTTCCATCAAATAGTAGATTAACGAATAGCTACACTCAAACAATAACTCCTATGAACTTTGATATCTGAAGTTGTGTTTTATTTAACTACCAGGTGAAACATTTGTAAGATACTATACAATAAATAGGTTTGTAAACTACAATGCAATAAAAACGACTGTAAACTACAATGCAGTAAAGACGTGTTAAATCAAAATGCTGTTGAGACATTTGTAAACTAAAAATGTTGCAAGACTGTAAACCTCGTTGGAGTGAACACGTTTTTAAACTATAAAGCAGTAAATACGTTTTAAACTATAAAGCAGTAACTACGTTTGTAAACTACAATGAGGTAAATATATTTGAAAACTACATTGTACAATACAGTAAAGAGGTCTTTAAATCTTAATGTAGTAAAGATGTTTGTAAACTACAATGAAGTAAAAACGATTGTAAACTAAAATGCAGTAACGCAGTAAACTGATTTTACTAATATGCTTTCATAAATTGTTAAAACGTTTAACATAATAAGAAAATAAAATATTACTTACTTAGAGTATCAACAAAATAATGTTAGTTTGTCTTTTCATATTCAAAAGACATTGAAATCTGTTTAACAATGATGCATGACGTAACCTTTGACAAAGTGAACTCATATTTTGTGACAACTGAATCCATTCAATATTTCTGAAACTGAAGCATTTACTATGAAGTTGATAAAATATATTCTCATTGTAAGCATATTAAACAATAATTGAAGTTAACCGAAAATAAATACTGTAAGAATATACATGCACAAATGTCTCTTATAAGGAAATTAAAGCAGTTGCTTACTGTGACATGAACAAATATACCATGTAAGATGCATAATTAAGCGTTCACATGTAACTTATTGATATATAATATTGTAAGCTTATTAAAGCAGTAACGCTGATGAAACAATTTATCATAAGCAATTCATCTAATAATAAAAGATTTGTTTGTGAAATTAATCGTGATTTGAAACATGTTAAGAGTCATTGATTGGAACTAATTTCATTATATTCATCACAGTACAATTGCATTTGCTGCACGCATTGATTTCTTAACATAAATGTACAGAATATGACAAATTTACAGTTCTGACATATATCACATTTTTTAATTTTAAATAAAAAAGTGTAAAGGAGTTCTAAGTATACTATGGTTGGGTCTTGGATTACATGTGTTCTGTTGTCGTTTAATATTACAATATTTCAAGTTTCATGTAATTACAGTCAAACCTTCGAGCTTACCTCTATAGTATCAGGTAATGCATATATATTTAAGTTAATATATAATAATCAGCTAATAAGACGTTCTTACACAGAATTTAGTTTAAATCATTTTTATTTTAAAATTTGAGGTTGATTTTAAGACAATTTATGTCTGGTATCATAAATTTAATATTTGAAATTACTTGCCAACCGCACTGCGTTATATTTTCTTTGTACTTTAGCGTGAAGCACCCACCTAACTTATTCAAAGATGGTTGTTCATTGATTGCATGAAACCGGGTAATTGTTTTTCTACAAAATTAAATTTAACTCGGAACTGTGCCAGGAAAATGCACAGAGTGGAGGATATCATACACATTTTCAAGACAAAATAGGCAAACAGGCATATAACGGGACCCATGATAAAATCGGAAGCATGTCTGCGAAAATATTAAAAGGATATAGATCTATTGATGTTTAGCTAATTACCATATTAAGGAATGTCAATCAATTTTCGATGTTTTGTATATATACGTTCCTGTTCTTTTTACGAGGGTCCTGCAAAAAGTTCTGTCACTAATGGGCTTTCGTTGTTTTATCCCATGTATTTTAAACGATTCATTGCACTTGAATGGTGTGTCCAGTAACTAACGGCATCCGTTTATTTCAAATTGCTTTTCAAATGACCGAGTTATTTCAAATTAAAATACATGCAGTCATATACACTGACCAATGTACATTGTATAATGGACGAAAAGGCTGAACCATTCGTAGCTATATTAAATGCCACATAAGGCTTGATATAGATTTAAAGCAGATATTTGATTAATTGTGTGGTATATACGGACTTCAGGCTATTTCAATGCGCACAGTTTTAAACTTTTGAAAACATACAAAGGCTGTGAGAGTCGGGTTATTTCTAATTTGCTACAGGGCGGGTGATCACGTGACTTTTGTTTAAGATCACATTGTGTCCACCTTAACGGCTGCCCCCATGTACTAGAAGTTTTTCTGTGTATTTTTCTGCAATGTCTCATCATATTTGAATATATTTTACTGGCCATGTTCCAGCCAACAACTTTCAGGTTCCAACGATGTATTATTTTGCTATGTGATTGTTGCCGCTATGTGAGTGTTACCCTGCAGAGATTTTCGAAGCAGTGATTTTTCTCTTGAAATAGTGTGGTCACATTGAGTCCAAAATTCCAAAAACATACTTTATGCATTTTAACATTTGTTGTTGGTACATGTAGAAATCGATTGAAAATGAACCGCAATCATGTATTTTGCTTCACAAGTGACTTGTGTATATAGCAAGTAATTCCAGTCTTCTACATAATAATGAGTCTTTGTATGTGTTTTAGTGTTGCCATTCATTAAAGATATATATAAAAGTACTAAATCGGTAATCCAGCAGCACTTTTGGGCTTGTCACATAATGGCTAAAGGGAAAACATCCTTTTTTCAAAGTAAAGTGTCATTTTCATTTTTCTGTAAGCTAGTTCCTGTTTTTACATCATTCTGGACCTATTCTTGACATTTTGTACCGTTTTCGAGGAGACTTTTTGCATTTATAGATATAGCTCTGGACGGACAACGCTAAAACTACATCCCTCCTCCTTCGGTGGGGGATAACAAAGGCTGTAACTTGGAAATACTTACATAATTAAGTTATTTTGTTACAATTCGTCACAAATTAAAATTTTATTATAGCAATGACAAACTTCAACAAAATTCTAAAGTCAAATAAACTCTCAAATCTGTATTACATGTAATTTTAACCAAGAGTTCTCTGACATATTTATGTAAGTACATTTGAAAAAGTAATTTGTAGCTCACCTGAGCCAAAGGCTCAGGGTGAGCTATTGTGACCGCTCACCGTCCGGCGTCCGTCCTTCCGTCCACACTTTCCTTTAAACAACATCTCCTCCTAAAGCACCTGGCCAATTTTGATGAAATTTCACTAGGGTGTTGCTTGGATAGTCTTCTTTAAAATGTGTTCAAAGAACTGAATTCCACACAGAATTCCACACAGAACTCTGGTTGCCATGGCAACCAAAGGAAAAACTTAAAAAGTCTTCTTGTCCAAAACCACAGGACTTAGGGCTTTTATAGTTGGTATGTAACATCATCTAGTAGTCTTCTTTCAAGGTTATTCAACTTATTCCCCTAGAGTCAAATATAGCCCCACCCTGGGGGTCACATGGTTAACATAGACTTATACAGGGAAAACTTTGAAAATCTTCTTGTCCAAAACCACAGGAGTATCTAGTGATTCTCAACAAAGATTGTTCAAATTATACCCCTAGGATCAAATATGGCCCCGCCCCGGGGGTCACATTGCTTATATTAGCTTGTATAGGGAAAAACTTTGAATATCTTCTTGTAAAAACCACAGGGCCTAGGGCTTTGATATTTTTGTGTATCATCATCTAGTGGTCTTCTACCAAGTTTGTCCAAATTATCCCCCTGGGGTCAAATACAGCCACGCCAAGGTGGCCCCTTGTTTTACATAGACTTACCTGTTTTTGAGGCAGTGGCAAAGAAATATAGACCACAAGCATGATGTGTGATACAGATTTCAATATTCGTCTAGAATTGTCTTAATCATGGCCTATTGACCTACTGTCTTGTTTTTTAAGGTACAGCATAGAAATTTGGACGACGTTTATAACTTCTGATACTGATTTCAATACTCATTTTTTATATTCTTTACCCTGAACTGCTGACCTACTTTCTTGTTTTTGAAGCTACAGCAAAACATTTTGGACAACCAGTTTAATTTTAAGCAGATTTCTGTAGTTACCTTGAATAATCTTTACAATTACCTACTCACCTAGTTTTTGTCAGTGAAGCGTATGGAAAGATATTTGTTTAAGCATGCAACTAAACTCTGGTCAGTGATATAGGGCCATCATGGCCCTCTTGTTTATTTTCACCACAGAAATTGGAGAAATGCCCATACGCATTTCACTGACATGAAATTCTTAAGTAAAATAAATGAAAAGGCAAAGGAAGAAGAATCTAGATGTTGAAACCAGATACGTGATGAACGGATACGTTACCAATATTTCAAATTCGGAATAAGTTTTGGGCCTTATGGATGCAAAAGTGATGGAATTAATATCAGATATTCACTGAATAGATGCAAAAAATGCCAGAAATGTTGAGTTTACACGACATCACTTAGGTGTACATGAAATTTTAGAATTTGATACATATTAATGCATCTTTGGTCAAAATCTTACAACACCTATCACTTTTATAATCTTTCACTTTGGTGAAAAATCAAATTTTATCTAGTTTAATGTTACTGTGTAGTATCTGAAAATATGCTAGTTTGAAAATACATTTTAAAGTGTATTTATTTAATGATACTGAAAATTCCAAAACCAGATACGTTACTATCAAGCTCTTTTTAATATAGGGCATTGATTTTGAGTATCCTCTATAAATGAAATAAAACGTATTATTTGTCATATTCAGATTTCTTAATGTATAGTAACGTAAATTTTGGATCCTAAACATAAGTAGCAGCTTAAACATCATTATATAGTATCATAAATATGACAGTTAAAATTCAGTCATACTTGATTTGATATTTGTGCACTACGAGTGCACGCATCGATACATGAGGTATTCAGTAACGTATCTGACACTATTTAAAACAGATTTACTTACTGCATAAAAATTTTAATAATTAAAATGAAACAATTCATGACCGCTAAATATAAAATCTAGTTGTCTCAACGATTAATTTATACAAAGTTTTGGTTACAGATTTCGATAAAAAATCCAAAGTTAACGTATCTGATTATTTTTAAGAACATTATAAATGATGTCAATTTGTGCATTTACAGCCAAACATGATGTCTAAGATCTCTCAGGTGGTATAGGCTGATCGGCAGCTGCGATTACACTATGTTTTACAGAGGTCCTACAGAGGTCAGTCTCAGATAGTGACAATTTGTTTGAGTTGTACTCCCCCTTCTGAAACATTTATTACATACTTTCAGTGATTATATGATATAAAGTACATCACTTATGCATTTCCAAAAACGCAGAATTATGTGACATTCTGAATTTAAAATATCTGTAACGTATCTGTTCATCACGTATCTGGTTTCACCATCTAAATTCTTCTTCCTTTTCATTTCATTTACGTAAAGATACAGTATTTCATGTTAGTGAAATGCGTATCCGCAATTTTTCTATTCTGTGAGGGAAAAAATAATCGATTGCTGATTGTGAATTCATGCATCAATCATTCAATAATGTATGTGGCTTTTGTTATTATAACATACTATTTATCATGTCACCTTTCAAACATTAATCCCCGGAATATTGTAGAAAAAACGCATACACACTTACAAGTCGCATGTGAAGCAAAATACATGACTGTGGTGCATTTTCAATCGATTTCTACCAACAACAAACCTGTTAAAATGCATAAAAAGTGTTTTTGGAATTTTGGACTCAATGTAACCACACTATTTCTACGCGTTTCATGAAACTAGTGTTTTTCTGATCAGTCATTTCTGGGCATTGTCCTCGTTTCGGCGTTGGTTTGATTTCTAGCTTCGTCTTAAATACTGGTTACTTTTACCAACACAAAAGTTAGTTCTTGTTTTCTTTATTCATATAAAACACAGAATTGCCACTTAAACTGTCTGGACTGTTTAACTTAAGAACAATTTAACTTCAATTTATTTCTTAGTTCATTTTGCTTGCGGTTGGCAAGAGGTTTAGTAACAACTGCTTACAAACCAAAACAAAACAACCTCCCAATATTTAGCCCATGGAGAGATGTCTCGTTATATAAACACTAATCATCGTAACTTGTTAACATACAGGAATGGTACGACATGGGAACAGAAGTGTCGCCGTGGAAACACAAAACATTCGCAGTTGTAACGTGACATATATATGGTATTACGTCGATTTTGCAGAGATCTTTAAAATTTATGCAGCAGGTTTGTGCACTTTTTCATATCATTATTGCAAATAGAAGGTGCAATTATACGTAAAAACTAGATACATTAAGTTATATTTTCAAGGCCTGATGAAATCATTGTTCTTTTTCTTAAAGGGCCTTGAAGCCTGTTTTCGACATTATTTAGATGTGACTTAACCACTGTTGCGGTATTAAATATCAATCCCTCCATATGTTGATACCGGAAAATAACAGAATACATTTAATTTAAATATCACTACAGAAGTTCAAAGGGCGGATGAATCACCTCAGGCACAATGTTTATTTGAAATTTTCAAATGGCTAGTAGACCGAACCCGTCTTGATTGCAAACCTCTCAGTCAAATGTATTGTGTTTTGTTATTTAAAGATCAGTGAAGTGACATAATTTATTAATATTCAGTGCCCCGTTTCTCTTTGACGAGTGTCAGCATTACATGTAGCTGTCTTCTACATACATGTATGTATCATAGACGATGCTTTTATTAAATAATTGATGCATTGATTGATGCAATCATTAGTATATTAATTGATGCAATGATTGGAGTATTAATTGATGCATTGATTGGTGCAATCATTAGTGTATTGATTGGTGTATTGATTGAAAATGTTTTGACAGGATAAATAGGTCATTTCTTTGGCAAAAATTAACAACAGAAAGAGTAAGCTCTAGAATGGTCAAAGCAATTAAATCTATGTATAATATTGTATAATATTGTGCGTTCATGTATTAAATACAAAAATCAAATATCTGAACCTATTGTTTCAAATTTCGGCGTAAAACAGGGGGACCCTAGCTCTTCTTTGATGTTTATGATGTTCGTGAATGATATTGTTGATAATATAAACTCTGATTTAGATGGAATATTTTCATACGAAGACTTAATATTATTTCTCATCTTGTATGCAGACGACCAAGTGCTCTTTGCTACTTCACACCAGAAACTTTACAATCGATGTTACATGACGTTGAAATATATTGTAATACATGGGGATTAAAGATCAATACTACGAAGACTAAGGTTATGATTTTTGAAAAAAGTACTAGACACACTCATTATGACTTTTCTTTATATAATACAAAATTAGAGATTGTAACGTCATTTAAATATTTGGGGGTATACTTCTTTAAAAATGGAAGTTGGCATAGAACACAAAAATGCATAGCAGAGCATGCGTCTAAGGCTATGCATAAATTGTTTACAATTTTTAATAGTTACGAATTTTCAATGAGCGAAAAATGTATATTGTTTGATTCAATAGTTGCTACTGTTCTTAACTACTGCTCTGAAATTTGGGGTATGAATGATGGGAAAGACATTGAAATTATTCACACCAAGTTTTGTCGTAAACTTTTGTGCGTTAATAAATCAACCAACTTGATTGGTCTGTATGGAGAACTAGGAAGAGTTCCCATGATAATATATAGAAAGATAAATATGGTACGCTACTGGTTTCGTTTACTGAATTCAAATGAAAACTCATTACAAAAAAGAATTTATCATATGCTGCGTAACGATGCGAATAATAATATTACATATAATAATTCAAACTGGGCGTTTCAAATAAAGATATTGTTAGAAAACCTGGGATTGTCGGATATATGGATAAGTCAAGATAGTAACAGTATTTCTTTTTCTACTATAAAACAGAGAATATTAGACAATTATTATCAAACTTGGTATGCTAGCATTAACAATTCTCAACGATTACTCTCTTACAGTAGATTTAAACATTCATTTAATCCTGAAAAGTACTTAAATATAATTGAAGATAAAAAGTTTCGAATTGCTCTTAGTAGATTTAGGTTATCGTCACATAATTTGGAAATAGAAAGAGGTAGATATAACAACACGGATCGAAATGATAGAAAATGTAAATTTTGTAATCTTAATTCTTTAGAAAATGAATATCACTTTCTTCTTGTATGTCCGTTATATATAGAATTACGAAGAAAATATTTAAAACCATATTATTGTAGATGGCCCACTCTAAATAAATTTGATAATTTGATGTCTACGGAAAATAGAAAGGAATTACTAAATCTCCCAAAATGTATTTATTTTGCGAATAAACTAAGACAAGATATTGAAAGTTAGTTTCATTTTAGAAGCAACACCATTTTTCCATCTAACATAGTTATTGTATGTTAGAATGTTCTGGATGTAATAATAATAATCTTGCAAAGCTTCTCTCAGTATCTGTATTATTATATTAAATGTTAAATATGTCTCGCTACATGCACTTTTTCATATCATTATTGCAAATAGAAGGTGCAATTATACGTAAAAACTAGATACATTAAGTTATATTTTCAAGGCCTGATGAAATCATTGTTCTTTTTCTTAAAGGGCCTTGAAGCCTGTTTTCGACATTATTTAGATGTGACTTAACCACTGTTGCGGTATTAAATATCAATCCCTCCATATGTTGATACCGGAAAATAACAGAATACATTTAATTTAAATATCACTACAGAAGTTCAAAGGGCGGATGAATCACCTCAGGCACAATGTTTATTTGAAATTTTCAAATGGCTAGTAGACCGTACCCGTCTTGATTGCAAACCTCTCAGTCAAATGTATTGTGTTTTGTTATTTAAAGATCAGTGAAGTGACATAATTTATTAATATTCAGTGCCCCGTTTCTCTTTGACGAGTGTCAGCATTACATGTAGCTGTCTTCTACATACATGTATGTATCATAGACGATGCTTTTATTAAATAATTGATGCATTGATTGATGCAATCATTAGTATATTAATTGATGCAATGATTGGAGTATTAATTGATGCATTGATTGGTGCAATCATTAGTGTATTGATTGGTGTATTGATTGAAAATGTTTTGACAGGATAAATAGGTCATTTCTTTGGCAAAAATTAACAACAGAAAGAGTAAGCTCTAGAATGGTCAAAGCAATTAAATCTATGTATAATATTGTATAATATTGTGCGTTCATGTATTAAATACAAAAATCAAATATCTGAACCTATTGTTTCAAATTTCGGCGTAAAACAGGGGGACCCTAGCTCTTCTTTGATGTTTATGATGCTCGTGAATGATATTGTTGATAATATAAACTCTGATTTAGATGGAATATTTTCATACGAAGACTTAATATTATTTCTCATCTTGCATGCAGACGACCAAGTGCTCTTTGCTACTTCACCAGAAACTTTACAATCGATGTTACATGACGTTGAAATATATTGTAATACATGGGGATTAAAGATCAATACTACGAAGACTAAGGTTATGATTTTTGAAAAAAGTACTAGACACACTCATTATGACTTTTCTTTATATAATACAAAATTAGAGATTGTAACGTCATTTAATATATTTGGGGGTATACTTCTTTAAAAATGGAAGTTGGCATAGAACACAAAAATGCATAGCAGAGCATGCGTCTAAGGCTATGCATAAATGTTTACAATTTTTAATAGTTACGAATTTTCAATGAGCGAAAAATGTATATTGTTTGATTCATTAGTTGCTACTGTTCTTAACTACTGCTCTGAAATTTGGGGTATGAATGATGGGAAAGACATTGAAATTATTCACACCAAGTTTTGTCGTAAACTTTTGTGCGTTAATAAATCAACCAACTTGATTGGTCTGTATGGAGAACTAGGAAGAGTTCCCATGATAATATATAGAAAGATAAATATGGTACGCTACTGGTTTCGTTTACTGAATTCAAATGAAAACTCATTACAAAAAAGAATTTATCATATGCTGCGTAACGATGCGAATAATAATATTACATATAATAATTCAAACTGGGCGTTTCAAATAAAGATATTGTTAGAAAACCTGGGATTGTCGGATATATGGATAAGTCAAGATAGTAACAGTATTTCTTTTTCTACTATAAAACAGAGAATATTAGACAATTATTATCAAACTTGGTATGCTAGCATTAACAATTCTCAACGATTACTCTCTTACAGTAGATTTAAACATTCATTTAATCCTGAAAAGTACTTAAATATAATTGAAGATAAAAAGTTTCGAATTGCTCTTAGTAGATTAGGTTATCGTCACATAATTTGGAAATAGAAAGAGGTAGATATAACAACACGGATCGAAATGATAGAAAATGTAAATTTTGTAATCTTAATTCTTTAGAAAATGAATATCACTTTCTTCTTGTATGTCCGTTATATATAGAATTACGAAGAAAATATTTAAAACCATATTATTGTAGATGGCCCACTCTAAATAAATTTGATAATTTGATGTCTACGGAAAATAGAAAGGAATTACTAAATCTCCCAAAATGTATTTATTTTGCGAATAAACTAAGACAAGATATTGAAAGTTAGTTTCATTTTAGAAGCAACACCATTTTTCCATCTAACATAGTTATTGTATGTTAGAATGTTCTGGATGTAATAATAATAATCTTGCAAAGCTTCTCTCAGTATCTGTATTATTATATTAAATGTTAAATATGTCTCGCTACATGTCAACTCTGTTAAGGCTAGAAGCATTTATAAAAATGCTTAATTGCTGAATAAATGTTGTTGTTGTTGTTGTTGTTGTTGCTGATTGGTGTATTGATTGATGCAATGATTGGTGTATTAATTGATGCTTGATTGATGCAATCATTAGTGTATTGATTGGTGTATTGATTGATGCATTGATTGGTGTATTAATTGATGCATTAATTGATGCAATGATTGGTGTATTAATTGATGCATTGATTGGTGCAATTATTAGTGTATTGACTGATGCATGATTGGTGTATTAATTGATGCATTGATTGGTGCAATCATTAGTGTATTGATTGGTGTATTGATTGATGCAATGATTGGTGTATTAATTGATGCATTGATTGATGTAATCATTAGTGTATTGATTGGTGTATTAATTGATGCAATGATTGGTGTATTAATTGATGCATTGATTGGTGCAATCATTAGTGTATTGATTGGTGTATTGATTGATGCAATGATTGGTGTATTAATTGATGCATTGATTGGTGTATTAATTGATGCATTAGTTGATGCAATGATTGGTGTATTGATTGATGTATTATTTGATGCATTAATTGGTGCAATGACAGGTGTATTGATTGTTATATTGATTGATGTATCATTGTATCGGTTGATTTGATAAGATATATATTTGCAGTTCAGCAACTAGAGCTGAAGTATGAAGTTGACTTTATTGTGATTCTTCACGATATCGGAGCCGACGATCATGTTATTAGAACCAAGGCTGTACCAATTATAAAATGGGGCGAAGAACCATCATACACAATAAAGGTAAGGCATTTTTTCCTTTTCCGTAAAACATACTTACAGTTTAAAGTTGCAATCAATAGTAAATGCGGACTAATGAGTGACATAAACGTTTATTGTATTGCCTTTATATTGCCTTCGGAAGTTTTCGATCCTCGCTGTAGCTCAACACATACATGGCGTGACAAGTTGTCGACATTAAGTCTTTACCTCAAACATGTATTATCCAAATATATGAAAGTGAACATGATATAAATACTTGTGAGGAAAATGATGGTGAAACTTGTAATTGAGTTATATAATATACTATGTAATGCCAAGAGCTATGTCAAACGTCTAATGAATAAAGATTTTCGTTCAGACGGGCAATTTACTGGATCGTGATTATTATTATTATTATACCAGATTTATATAGCGCCCTTTTCATGATCAATTTCACGTTCAAAAGCGCTTTACATAGTTCAAATGCAGCCACAGAGGGCGCATAATTTATCCTCTACTTGTGCAGACACAGAGCGATCGGACCAGAGGGACAGAGTGAGACAAAGCCCCCACGACAGAGGGATCAGAAATCAGATACAGGCTTGTCCGGCTAACTTAGCCTAGCTCGTTGCGAATAGACAGCCTGGTTCTTTAACGTGCCCAGTTTATAGCACTGATACACGCAAGGATTGCCTGGATTCCTGACCAGTACACCTCTAGTTAGGTGGGAAACACTGAAAAGCGTTTCTGAAAATTCCCGAGTAACTGCCGGGAATCGAACCCCCGACCTCAGGATTGGAAGGCCAGTGTGCAAACCACTGAGCTATCCGTCCACCGTGATGGATATTTTCTATTTTAAACGGGAGCTGTATAGTTCTTTTCATTTTAAGCTGTATGCGTCTTCAAATGTGACCGCTTTTGGCGCTGTATGCAGGATAGGTATATTACAATTGTGTTGTTCAAATCTTACTTATAGAGAAATCTATACTGAAATTTCAGAGATAATTAAAATGCGACAATGTGCACCGGGAATAGTAATTTCGAAGTTAGAAGTATTACGAAGGATCGATGAAATATGCATATTCTCTTTATTCCCATGTTTGCATTGTATAATGTATTAATTATCGACGTGATGTATAGCTTCTTTTGAATGACCCCCTGTTTACCTTTATTACCATTTAATCAATGTAGCAGAGAACAAGAGTGCCAGAATGTCACAATATACACCCGTCATAGCAAATTTCTTAACACTAGCACAAAGGTAGCTACCTTAAAATACATCTAAAATTTGAAAGCAACATCTGTGTTGTACCACAGAAAAGTGGTCTTGGGTTTTCCCTATGGTCAATCATAAAAAAGTTACAATAT
The DNA here is from genome assembly GCF_021730395.1 of Mercenaria mercenaria. NCBI lineage: Eukaryota > Metazoa > Mollusca > Bivalvia > Venerida > Veneridae > Mercenaria > Mercenaria mercenaria. The sequence continues at coordinate 51,417,307 of NC_069367.1, read as the reverse complement.
AAGTTACTTATAGTGACAACTAAGGGAAGTTAATCTGAACCCCCCCCCCGCCCCCCCCCCCCCCCCCCAAAAAAAAAAGCTAAGTCCACACAAAAATCCTTACCAGGTAGAGATAGGTCAAAATATACCTCAATATTCGTAGTAACATGCATTTTGGTCACAGAAAAGTGGTCTCGATTTTTACCTACGACTAGTAATGAAAAAGTTACAATATAAGCTATTTATACTAACAACAAAGGGAAGTAATTCTAAAGAAGGGACCTGCGCATGACACTATGTCTCATAATGGTGTACAATTATGCCAAGTTACATCAAAATCCCTCCATGCATAAAGAAGAATTGCTCCGGACAAAGTCATTCTTGCATCTGACCTTTGGCCTCAAAGTGTGACATTGACCTTAGACCTAAGGACTTGATTCTTGCACATGACACTCTATCTTGTTAGTGAACAATTGTGCCAAGTTTCATTAAAATCCCTCCATGCGTGAAGAAGATATGCTCCAGAAACATCCCGCCTGAGGAAACATTAAGCAAAGCTACTAATTACATATTAATTTACAAACTCTGTTAAGGTTGAATGGAACATGAAATGTCAATTCTTTTCCATATTGACGATCTGGTGACGTCGTTTATGATGTCAGTTTCAGGTGTTTTGTCGCGTTCAAAATTCTTTAACTATAATACATGTATTTCAATTTTACTCTGGCTAAAGAGCAGATTTATATCATTTATAACATAATTGTAAGTGTAGTGCGGATGTAATAAAAATATAATTATATCTGTATTGATAAACATGCATTTGAAATTTCGCGGAATAATATTGCGCTCCTTAAGTCGCGCGATATTTCCGCTGCAGAACTTGTACATATTTCTCGTAATTATAAGATCTTCACGAAAGGTATGCTTCAGTTGTTCTTCCACTTGTACATGTGATATATTTCTGTTTCCGACAGTGGTGAAGGAGTAATATGAAGCAAAGAACAAACGCACGCAAATGGATCACTGAATAAAGTATAAAATATGAGCATAGTCGGTGAACAAATTGACTGAGTTTACTGTCTGCATTGTAAATGAGATGGAATGCTATTTCTTTATATGATAGAGCAATTTCATTTGAAAGAAGATCAAGCGTAATCCTAGTGTTGACACTCGGATTCAGACCTTACAATTATCTGATGTAAAGTACCAAATGCCGTATTCAATTTTCTACACATGGGTTTCTGTTCTTAAAATTATAGTCCTTCAACACAGAAAACAAAATAATAATTTTAAATATAAACAAATCCTACTTTATTGAAAAAGCGTAATAGAAACCATGCTGACATGCCGATGTATCATATATTTTGTGTCATACGATCTAACTGGTTTCGGTAAGCATATGTTTCATGATCCTAAAATACTACGCATGCGCAGATCGTGTACTCCAGTCGACTGACACACAGTATAAAACATACATTTATTAAACACAGGCTTTTGCTTACCATCGCCCCCATGGATGCGCCCATTATGAATAATTCCATGAACAGATATAATTTATTATTCTAACGATTTTGTTGAAAACTTAAAATAATCCAGTAATAGCTAGGGAAACCAAACAATACAAAAATAAAAGAAAATTCAGTCAATATGTCAACTTCTTTTAACGAAACTTTCTAGGTTGAAGTTAGAGGCGCTGATGTATTGTCGGCTCTTATTACGGTAAAGCTGAAATGGAAACTGGTTTTTATCTTTTATAAAACAGCAACTGGTACGTTAAGCAGCACTTATTTTATATCTATTTATTGAATAAACCTGCAAGAAAGGTAGACGACGTTGCTTTAAAATTCATGATTTGATATGTCTTCTTTCAAAACCCTGTCTGAAACGATCAAATTATGAATCGTAACAAATTGCCAGTGGATCAATGTCAGGTAGATTGTTAAAGAAATATCTAATTAGTCCGCAGTGTACAGTTTGGTTACCTATGAAGTTAGTTGTTTTCCTTCATAGAAATGGAAGCCGCAAGAGTAGTTGATATTTTGTCTAAAAACGGAATTATGATTGTCATCTACAATTTGGACACAATTACAACGAATCGTTCCGATACATACGGAAATCAATTTTGCTGTTCTCTGTAAATTCGACTGCATACGTACACTGTTTTACAGGGTAAGTATCTTCCTCACTTCATGTATCAATTCTGATCGGCGTTTGCTCAGAACGCAAATAAAATATCAGAGTAAAAAAGTACAAATTTGTCTGTCAAAGTATTTTCGTGGTTGCATATCTAAATGAAATTTAGTTGACGCAAAGAAATTATTTGCACCATTTAGTAATTTTCATGTATATAAAACAAATCATTATGACTTTAATCGTACATTGCTACGATATTGCAGTACAATAACACGGAACGATATATATCTTAAAACGTTTTTCATTGTATAGGCAAACCGATTCGATAAGGATAGTCCGTCTGCAAAGTCCTTGTTGAGGCAGTTTTCTAGATGGCTTGTAGTTATTTACGATCATCATTTCAACTTGTCAGCGACCTTGAGAGACTGTGCTAAAGAGCTGGACAACATTGCTGTTATTGTATTTCCTTGAGTCACTCCGGATAATGCTGAAAAAGTTGTTGTCTTATGTCTTTTCCTGCTGGTCTAAGAGACTTGTATTTTATGTCTTTATGTCTTAGATTACCTGTAAATCATTTTTCTTTGCATATGAAGTTACATGTATAACTCTAAGTAGCCTTGTTTTGTGTATCTAAAACCATTTTTTAAAGTCGTTGACACAAGGCGTTCTTAATAATTCCGTAAAGTAGTATGTTATACGTTAAATAATATACTTCTAAAGTACAATGATATAGAATATAAAAATGCCTCCTTTTTAGAGTAGTGATATATACACAATGTACATGATAAGCTGCTTTATCACATGTTTGAGTGTAATTAAGCCATTACAAAATCACGATAATACACTAGTATGGAAGGGCATTTAAGTAAAATGTAAATTAGTAATATACACTGATACAGTGGTAAATTAATTCATTTGTTTGTATGGAAAAAATAATCAATAGTGTAAAAAACAGTCTCCGGATTTAGTTCGCAAATCCGGAATTTTCGCAAACTCAGCTACCTTTTGCCTTTGACTTTTCTCTCATTTTTTGAAGTTAAACGATAGTTCAGGATTTTAAAGTTGGTCCTCTCATGGGAGTATTTTTAACTCAATTTAATAATTTATACAATAAAAAACTGTTCTGACATTATTTCGCGTTGAAAAACGACTTTTGAAAAAAAATAATCCCATATTCGTTATGGAAGGAACCCCACCACTGGAGACTGGATGAATTTTTGAAATTGCATTTAATGTTTCACATTTTGCTAATTAATTATGATTTTATCAATATCAACTTAAAGATGTATTACTGTGCGAAATAAAACAATAAATTCGTAAACCCCGCGGGTGAAAACCTCCCATTGTTTTAAATGGGAGCACAATCCCGTAGGAGGTTAGAGAATAAATAAAAATAAATATTGTGATATTTTGACAGAACAAAACATCAGTATTTTATTTTAATACTAATATTCCATTATAAAGTAACTTCTGGGTTTCTGCTCAGCAAAAATATTATACATTGTATGATTATGATGCCGACGCCAAGATTAAACACAGGCCGCCTTGCTGATTATGACCGTACCATTGCATCTCAACAATGTCACATAATTAGACGGGGTCATAAAACTTACTGAAGCATACACGATATATTTGACCAGACAAATATTCATCGCGGGACTTTTTTTAATCTAAAATAAAAAAAATACAGGAGATTAGATGAAAATCTCCTTTTAAATTGAGGTTCACAATGAAAAACATATCTAAATCTAACCCGATCTGCATCTGTCATAATTCTAGTGTCAAAGGCTAAATCATTATTAAGTACCTCCTTTCTTATTTGAAATACCTAATGTATCTCCATCAAATTTATTCTTCATATATACGATGCGAAGAAATCAACAATTTTCAATTAATGACATTATTAACAAAATAAACTCGAATTCAAAACATAATGACCATGGTCTTATCACATGTCAGTCGTGCAATCGTCTGTTTGATCCCGTTATTAAGCGTATGTACCCTTTAGATAGAAAAGGATGGTTTGACGAAAATCGTATCTCCCCGACCATCCTCCAGCAACATTTAAACATCCCGCACTTTCTGGGAAAATTCTCCTCCGTAATTTGACCAGTCAAGAACCATTATAGAAATGAAATCAACAGAAAGGACGATATATGATAAGACATGAGAAATGCTCCACCCCGTTTGGATAAGAATTTGAAAAATTAATACGGTAACTTAAAACTTCAACAGTTAAAAAACTTTAGAGATCATAACTGCTAATACTAGGATTAAAAATTTCGGCCCAAGTATAGTATAAGCAAAGGTAGTTTCGTGATTTAATTTTGGAACTAATACGCTTTAAAGTACGTGTTTATTAAGTAATAAATAATATATTACTACGAAAATTCTATTTATCTTGTTCTTTATTTAGAACTCAGCCGTGTATAAAAATACATTTCTACATTTCTAGTTCTTTATTTACAACTCATTCCATTGATTTATAATGATAAATAATAATTATCAACATAGAAATAAGACAGGTTGACAGGTCGACAGGTATACTCTTCCCATTGATTTATAATAATAAATAATAATTATCAACATAGAAATAAGACAGGTTGACAGGTCGACAGGTCGACATGTCTACTCATCCCATTGATTTATAATAATAAAAAAGACCTGCAGAGGACAGGTTTTGGTGTCTTGAAAAAAGTCAGATGCAGTGTGTTGTTTTTCAAGTTGCCTGGTTGCCTGATAGACTCTGAAATTGGTCCGCACATGTCATATCTAAAGATTGCTGGACTAGATGTAGAAGGGTACAGCGCACTGGTCAAAGACATGACCAGGATGAATGCTGAATTACTACAAATAGAATCTATCACCCACAATCAGCAATGATGGAAATTTAATTGTAGATATTGAAAAATAAAAGTATCAAAATGTTCATTTATAGATTAATGTTTTTTGGTCCGTCAACCTGTCGACCTGTCAAACTGTCGACTTTTAAACCTGTCATCCTGTCGACCTGTCAACGCCATTATATTCACAGATTAATGTCTTTAGATTTTATTAATTACTTCCGAATTACTTTTTTTACATGAAACAATAAGTATTAGGAATTATGGCTATAAGATTTATTTATATTCTGAAGTATATAGCCTTATAATACAATTCAGTAACCAAATTACTCATTTATTACACCAGAATTATTTAACATTTTGTCATAAAAATAATTCCTGCATGCAAAATGGATTTTACATATTTTGTTTTGTTTAAATTGCAAATGCCTAAGTTTTTATTTCTCTACGCCGTATTTCTTTCTCTAGGTCCTAATTTGCTAATCACTAACTGTAAATTTCATAATACACTTTACAAGTGTTTCATCAAGTCTCATTATTCGTATTTTTTTCATTCAAAAAGTATTTTTCGTACTTTCAAACATATATAACATCATTTAGAAGTTATAATAGGAAACTTGTCTCGTACGCATTTAAGAGTTACACTCGTACGCATTTAATCTGAAAACTAGAATTTAGAAGGGTTCCAGTGATATTGGTATCCAGCTACATAGAAATTATAACAAAGAAGGAACCAGAAAAACGGTTCCCTTTTAAGACAGAGGGCGCTTCAATGGGCTATTTCAGAAAATATCTGCACCCCCCCCCATTGGAAGGCATTTCAACCTCCAAATACCCCCCTTGGACACATCCCTAAAACCTAAAACACGCCCCTTGGACAAGCATTTCTTAATTAACTTATATTACAAAGTTGTACACGGAATATTGGAAGAAAAGCAATCACACACGAGTTATTTCAAAATAAGTAAAATACATTTTACATTTTAATGTCTAATTGTTATAATTTACACAACAAGACTGATTTTTATAATAACAATTTACAAACGGGAACATATAGTTCAGAAATTCGGACATAGAATAATTAATGACGGACATTAGCAGTATAATTTAAATAATAAGTGTGATTTTCCATACAAGCAAATTAGAAAATGGGACATAGAAATTAGAAGTTGGGACAAAGAATATAAGAATATTAATTTACCATTGTATCAATGTAATTTACATGCAAGAATAAGTCACTTACATGTTCGGATGTTTTACTTAAATGCACTTCCATACACTAGTGTAATAAAGCTTTGACGTCGGCGTCGTTTATAGTACAGGAGACTTTGGTCAAATTGACTTGTTTATAACAGTTAAAGAAAGTAGATCTTTTGATGTTTCGACAGGAAAAGCTAAAATGTGATAAAATGAATATTACATTTGTGACTTTCCACATTGAATTTATTAAACACGTTGAATAAAATTGATAAAATGCTCGACAGAGCCTCGAAATTTTATATTTTATTCAACTCGTTTAAGAAATGCAATATGAAAAGACACTCATGTAATAGCATCAATTTATTTTTTTTAAAAAGTTTGTTTTAAGTAGTTTATATCTAACATTCTTATTTAGGAGTTTGAATGGGAGATACAAGTTTTGCCAAATAAGGACTGGGCTTGCAACGTTGTAGTTTTTAAAATAACACAATCATTAATGCATGTAATTTAATGATATTAATAATATAATTTCTGTCATTATGCAACCAAATTTATAGATTTTATATTCACAAGTTATTTTGTGTAAATGAATTAAAAAAAAAAAAGAAAAAAAAGTCAAAAACCACAGGTCATGCAACAGGACATAAACGAAAATGTTGCAGGCTCGGTTTGATTGACCCTGTTCATGGACGGTAGTGGAAATGCAAGCAACCGTTCACGCCCTCAAGCCTCTCTAAGTTGCAATTTCTGATGCTTATCTATGACAGGCCTTCCGCAATAGCCTCCACAAGGTTGTTCTTGAACACGCATTTGATCTTTCTGTCGATAAAGATGGGTCTGAGCACAATCTCACAGCTGTTACGAATGTAAACATTACTAAGGATATAATTTCAGATCTGCGAAAGGTAAATATACATATACATTACGTTCTGTATACAGGATGTTCCGTTATATCTGATACTTTTAATCAGCCCATATGGTCTATAAAATCTGTAATAAATAATATGTAATACATGCAAATCATAAATATTATGAACAATTCCAAGTTTCAGTTGATATAGCAAAGCTATTATAACAGTAACTTGATCTTGGATGTTGTATTCGATTTGATTCGATTTTGCTACGCTAGAATTTGCCAGGCTAGTGTCATCCGATCTGTACAATCTACGAGAACCATTGCTATTGATGTAATGGCCCTTTTGTTATATCTTCATGTAATTCAAAGTTGTTCACGTAAAATACACACCGTAATGTTACAGACCGAAGATATTTAAAACTGGAACAGTTTCAGTTAGCATGCTTTTGAAACGTTATAATGTCAGTCTTGTTACACACTTCTCGCGCATCGTTTACATCTAGAACTGATGGTAAAATTGCTATAAAACATGAATGCAAAGCTTTAACAAACATAAATGCGCATCTGTAAAAGCTCGGTGTAGTCAAAATGTTATCATTTGAAGCATTCTTTTCTGAAAATGTTCAAAAGTTTCAATATTGAAACTTAAATGGAGTAATCTTATTTACACTGTCTTTAATTAATGGAACATGACTGTGTGAACGAGTGACGTTTGATGCTTGGAAACTAGCTTTGACTTCCAAGCGGTGTTACTGTCACTTAACGTTCATTGTGCTCAGTATCTTTGTCGCTTCTATGATATTGCATCGGTGTGCGCGTGAATACATATACATGGGCGGCGTTGTTCTCTGAATGTGACGTTTCGTTTTGACCCGTTTTCTAGCTGTTCCTACAATATTTAATGGCTATATACCAAATGAAACTTCGAACTATTTATAACAACTCTAGCTGATCAAATTTGGCATATAATGAAGTTCTTTAGAGACACAGATTTACAAAATGATGTTACAGATGTATGGACTTCCTGTGCAAATATTTCTTTAAAATGAATTTAGATATGCCAGTCTTATCGTCGAGATACATGGATATAAAAATAAGGTAGCTGTAATGATGGCAACTGAATATTATTTGTTTGTGTTTCGTGACAAACAAATATATCTCACCGTGAAGTGAGGCAATTTCATATTTTCACGAGGGAGTACCCCGAGTGAAAACGTGGTTTATATTCACGAAATACGGACGTATTTTCCTTTTATTTTAATCTTATTTACTTTGAAAACATATTTCAATTGCAGCGCCAGAAATAGACGCTCATAATTAAAAGTAAAGCCAGAGTCAGAAGACGTTGAAAAGATGCAAGCGACATGAAGTTTAATTTTGTTAGTTGAATCGTGAAATCAAACTACGATTACAGTTTGCATATAAGTTTTAAATACACAATATGTAGGTAGATCGGCAAACCTTTATCATTTACAATGCGTCTAGATTGATTATACAATGTATAACACTAAATTACAAACATCAGTTTGTTCTACAGGAAGCTAGAAATTGGCGTCCTGTTAGTAAATGTGAGGGTTTCCGAATAGACACATTAATGTGGACACACAGTGGCCGTGACTTTAATAATGTTGGATACGTGTCAAAACATGGTGACTTGGTCGTGTTCGCTGATGTGTTCCCGAATACAAAGTACGGCTACAATGGATTGTTTCAAGTTCCAACGCTGCATGTAAGCACAATTAAATGCTAGTTTCTTCAAAGTATTGAATGAAGTGTCATAGTTGTCTTATTATAACATAATGCAACAGTAATATCCATTTTTATTTGAGAGTACTATTGCTTGAAGGCTGCCAAAATATAAAGGAAAAAACCTGTTTCGTTTATTCTAATATAGTATATGCGTTAAATTATATTAGAAACACAAAATAGTTTAAATACAGGATTCGATCTCCTGTCTAGCCCAAGCATTTCTTTGATGAATGTTGCATTTTGGCCTTATAATTGACATATCTGGAATATATTTTAGATTTAGCATCTAAGTTTTCAGAATATTTGAATTATAGAACGAACCATGTGTCAATAAATCTGAGTTAAATGGAACAGTATCCTATGGCGGAATATGTATGGAGCTTCTACAGGAATTATCCATGACCCTAAACTTCACGTAAGTTATGCTACCGCTTAATTGATTAGAATCATTTATACTTATTTTGTTTTAGTGATTAATTGCAAAGTTACTCTTTATCAAAATATGCAGTCGTGTACAACGTAATGTTCTTTTTATAAAGGGATTTTGCAAACCAGAACGAATATAAGAAGTAAATTAAGCTTTGATCCTTTTTATGCCTCCACATTGATGGGCGCGCGTGCGTGCGTGCGTGTGTGTATGGGTGGGGTGGGTGGCATATAGCGTACGTAGGTCCCGAAATCTTGTGTGTCCAACTCTTCCCACACTATTAGCCTGATTTGCTTAAAACTTTCACAGTGACCAAGATTGATAGGCAAATGTCCATAAAGAAAGGAACTTTGGCTGTGACTATTTTATACCGCAGTTATGGCCCTTTTGTAGTTTTGCTTTATAGAATATAGAGAAAAATATTGTGCGTCAAACTACTTAAATAGCTTGCAAGATTCATAAATGAAGGACCTTGATGTAAAGATGACCATAAGTAATGGACATTTTTATTTGGCTATTTTGTTTTAAAAATTATTATGGCCCTTTCTTAATGTCACAAAAAGGCCATAGTGAGGAAATTGGTGTGTTCAACTCCGCATACACTTTTTGAAGGAATGGATTAAAAGTTGCTCAGATGCAGAACTTTATCTGTATATGACCATAAAGAATAGGCTGTGACCATTTTGACCATTGTTATGGTCCTTGTACATTTCACTATTTAGGGTATAGTGAAGAAATTTTTTGTGTTTAAGTCCTCATACATTTTGAAGGAATGGGTTCAAAGTTGCACAGGTGAAGAACTTTGATATGAAATTGCGCAGTATGTTAGGGCATCCGTGTCCTGTGGACATAATTCTAGTTTTGTTTTTGTTTGAGGGTGGGGAAGGGGCGGTGTCTTGAGACACACCGTCTAACACATGTCCATCTTTTGATGGTAGAACAAAATCCCAAGTGCTCCTCCCTGCAGTTCTTCATCACGGGCGATAACCTGGGTAGAACCAACGACCTTTCGTAAGCCAGCTGGTTGACTTCCTGACACGAACAATTCTACACCTTACGCGAAGTTTCAAGTTCACATGGTGAGGTACGAGTGATTCGAAGCAAACAACCTTATCCACCCGGCAGGGGAGGCCAAAAATCTCTTTACTCAAAATCTAAATATCAATCTAGAAAACCAACTGTACCTTTGATCTTCGTATTTAAGGTTCAATAGACGTAACGTATGTGAACAAATTCATTATTCAGGTACAATCTAACAGAACCTCCAGACCAAACATGGGGTGTTCGACAGCCAGGGAATGAATTAGTATTTAGTGGAATGATAGGGCAGTTACAACGAGAGGTTAGAGAATAACTCTTTGATTTCAAAATGTTCAAAGGAATTCGTCCACATTTCTTTTGGCAGTGGGCGCAGTACTCTTGTATTTATGTTTAATTTCAAAAGTAATAAACCACTGTCTGATAAACATTCCAACTGTTTAAGTAAGGGATACTATCTTTTCACCAAAGCTGCCAGCCATAATTTTGAATATTCTGTACCTAAAATAAAGAATATGCATTTAATCTTGTATTGCAAATGTTTTATTTTCCTACTCAATACTTAGTTTTGAAAGTTTAAAAAGAACCTAACAATTGTGATAATAACGGATCACTAATTGTATTGTTACAATGTGAAGTGCGGCATGACTAGTATAGAAATACGTGTTAATATATTTAGATAATATTCAGACAAATGTGTACATTGTAAAGCATTGTATCTAAGCTACTCTAGTGTAATTTATAAATCTGTGAACGTCATTTAAATTACTATATTATTCATCAGGTATTTTGGCCATGCTGGTTATGAAAGTTTAATGAATTGTCTAGTGAATTATGTATATCAGTTTTATTTACTAAACTGCTATGTTCTCAGGAGCACCTTAATCACATACATAAATACCATATTAACTGGTGTTACTGTTTTGGTTTATAGGAAGTCGACATTGTAGCGGCTGATATAAGCATCCAGACAGAACGAGAAACAGTGATGGACTTCATGTTTCCATTTTATTTTGACCACACTTCTGTTCTGTTGAAGAAGCCAGACCCAAATGCTCGAAAATGGAGAACACTAGCAGATCCTTTTCCATGGAAAATACTTATGACGATTGGAATATATCTTCCAATTGCTTCCCTGATTGCATTTCTCCTCGAAAAGTAAGACACATTAAAGAGAATGAATTGACAATGTTGTATTTAGTATTGGTTTCTTAGAATCAAATTGTCATATGATGTAGAAGTTGTGCCATTGTGACATGCATACCCGATAAATAGATGTAAACATTTTGATCCAGATATCCCTCAGATGGAACATCCTTAAATACGTTACCAAAATTAGTATTTGGGTACATTTATCAGAAAGTTTATCTTGTATTCACCAGCTAAGGTAGTTTCCTGTAAATCTTTGTTCTCGCCCAGTCTGAGTACGTTACCTTTCATTTTTCATTAGGGTTTAGGGATAATGCTAGTTTCTATCAAGGTAAAATATAACCTAAATTACGTATTATTTAAAATGTTTCAGGTTCAATCCATTTTACAATGATCCTTATCCTGAGAATGCACGAATAGCTACAGAAAACTACGGTCTGCATACTTTTCATAACACCTTCTGGTATATGTATGGAGCCTTATTGTCACAAGGTATATAAAGTTTGTTTACAATACCGTTTTATTGACCTTTTTGAAAGGAATCATTTTGCAGAGTATTTGTTAAACAAAGTCTGCGGTACCAAAAAGTAAAAGGTTACGGTAGATTTCGATGGTGCACATAGCACACCACATACAGCCAGAGAGCCATGCTTCGCAAAAAGTTTATCTCGAAGTATTTTGTAATTTGGGTTTCAATATCATTAACATTTGATCTATCTCGTAATTTCTCTTCTAAAGCTGCCAGGCCTATTAGTTTCTTAGTAACTGTTTGCTCATTAAAATTCTTTAACTGACCATGAATCTGTAATTGTGAGTGTTTATATGCCTCAATCAGTGATACATTATTGAAATATGCATTCATGCTTGAGGATAATTCAAATGTGATGACATGTTGAAACTGTTTAACTCTTCAGATAAACGCTATATCATACAAATACAACTGTCATACGTTACAGGTGGTATTAATCTACCAAAATCTATCGCCGGACGAACGTTTGTTAGCTGTTGGTGGTTGTTTTCCATTGTTGTTGTCGGAACGTACTGTGGAAACTTAATCGCCTTTTTGACAGTAACTAAGGATAAACCACCGTTTAATACACTTGATGAAATGGCGGACTTAAAAGGAACCTATAAATGGGGATTTCAAGAAGGAACACATTGGGAAACTGTTTTCAAAGTAATATTGCTCAATATATTCCAATACCTACATAAAGTTTTACATGAATACAGCACTAAACATTTGTCTTATCTGAACGAAATGTATGTGAAAGAAACGTATTTTCAATTTCCGTTCATGTTGTGTTCTTTTCATGTATTGGTAAAATAGACATAAATAACGTTTCAACTTACATTTTATAACTAATACATTCAAACTATAAAAGGTATATTTAATGCTGGAATTATAACCCATACATCTTTTGTATACTAGAATGTGCCTTTTAACAACTAGCAAACTTCAACTACAACATACTTATCGACTTTATTCGGCGTCTTGACATATGAAGAAATAACATTGCTTACCTATTTTTCATAATTACAAAGACATCTAACAGAAGTGAGTTCAGACGGGTAGGTGATGCGCTTATGGAATTCAATGAAACCGACCCATCTGTCTTTTCGAAGGATTTTCAAATACAGCTAGCAAAAGTAAAAAATGGCGGCTATCCATGGATAGGTATATTACCTGTTTTAAAGAAATTGAAATTAAAGTAGGTATAAATGGAGTGGTCGCCTACCGAAATTTTTGCCCATACCGATGTTATTGCCCATACCGATATTTTTGCCCATACCGATATATTTGCTCATACCGATAGTTTTGCCCTACACTGCTCATAGAAGCAAGCTTAGAAGGATAGCAATGTGACAATAACTTGCATTCAATCGTGTGAAGAGTTATTCTTCTCAACAGCAGCACTATTCCTGGTCTCATGTTGGAAACTGGGGTGTGCTGAAAGGTTCTGGTAAAATATTTTACGTAGGTCTCTGTTCTTAGGACTAATATCTCTTGATGGGTAATTAACCGCAGCCCTCCCCTCCCCGCCCTTTACTATATTAAAAACGCAGACCAGTGCAATGGACTCGGGAGGTTCACTAAATGCCAAAACTAGTCTTAACTCGGTTGGCACCAAGATTCCTGAAAGTCTGCGAGTGTGCCAGAAACAGTCGCAGACCAGTGCAATGAACTCGGGATGGTCCCTAAATGCCAAAACTAGTCTCATTTAGATTTGAAGATTGAATACTGATTAAGCCGGTGCTAGGGGGCGTGGGCAGTGTTGCATTTTCCATTACTGCTCATGAACAGACTCAATCAAACCGAGTCTGCAATTTTCACTGTTTGCATTGTTGTCGGTGCTTCCGAGGGATCTACTTTCCAGATTTTATTAACTCGGTTTGTACCAAGATTCCTGAAAGTCTTCGAGTGTACCAGAAACAGCCGCAGACTAGTTTAATGGACTCCGGAGGTTCCATAAATGCCAAAACTAGTCTATTTCAAAGGTTTTAGTGTTTAAACTTAATTTTGAGAACAAAAAATCATGAACAAATCTGATTGATAAATATTTTATTGCCAACAATTGTTTTCACCTTCTTTTCTTTCGGTTGTAATCATCTCAATGTGCATTGTATTTAATTTAACTTTATATGTCAGCCAATATTATTGAAAGTGCACTTTTTGTGTAACAGTTACAGTTACAATATGATATCCTTTATACAGTTAATCGCTCCATGCTACACTTCTCTAAATCAATTTTTCTCCTGTCTCAGAATCTTCCTCCGGATCTAAGTCGTCTTCTTCATCCAACTGAGGTATATTGAAAGTGCGAAGAATTTTATCAAACAGAAATCTCCTCTTAAGGATTGCGTACTTTAGTGCTTCATCACTCTTATAACCTTCTTTTTCATTAAGCTAATTTATGGTCCCCTTTAAAGATGAAAGGGCTTTCTTTTTTCATGGCGTTGCCCAAAAGAGCTTCTTGCCAAATGATTCATGGGCTTTTCTGTTGATTTTTTCATGCCTGGAAAACTGTTTTTTTTTGCATCTTTTTCGCTGTTTTCTTGTGTTCTTTCAAAAGTTCACGCCCTTTAAATCAACTGCCACGGGCATTTTGAAAAAGCCTCTTCCACCCTTTCGCCCAGAGACCAATTTTTTGGTACAAACCGAGTTTAAGACTATTTTGGCATTTAAGGACCCCCCCGACCTTGCATGGTCTCGACTGTTTCGGGCAAAACTCGCAAACTTTCGGGAACTTGGGCCAAACCCAAATTAAGATTTTTGGCATTTGGGACCCCCCGAGTCATTCCCTGTCGCGTTTTTAATTAGAAAGGGGGGGCGGGGAGGGGAGGGCTGCGGGTTAAATTTAATTCCCTCAAGAACATTGCCAAGTTAAGCCTACGTGAAATTTTCAACCAAAAACCTTTTCGGGCACACCCAGTTTCCAAATGAACCGGAAATGGCTGTTGGAAGAATAACTCTTCACAGTTGGGAATGAAAGTTTTTGTCACTTTGCTCTCCCCTAAGCGCTTCTATAGCAGGTAGGGCAAAAATATGGGTTTGAGCAAAAAATGGGTTTTGGGCAAAAAATCGGTGGGGCACCACTCCATTTAAAACTACTAATTAACATAATTTAATACGAATAACAAAATGTTAACTGAAGTGAAGCAAATGTAGAATACGGTATTGAAGGAATTTGCAATTTTAAAATCTTAATAGAAAATCATGAATTCGTAAAAGGGGATGTATCGTGATTTAAATTATTTCATAAAACCCGCAATGCATGGCTTTACGTTTCTTTTCTTGTTCTCCTCGCGATATGGGGATTTCCCGTTTTATTTTATTAGTAATTTTTTCTGTTAGGGACAAAGGGGGCCAAAGTAGCAGGGAAACGTGTCCCCCTAGAAATTCCCGACGTCATTTGGGTTTTTCAGAACTTTAAGATTTTACCTTCTAAAAATCCATTAAAAATTTAAATTTAAATTTTTTATGTTTTAGATTAAATAACATCTACATCGAGAACTATACTTAAGAAATTTTCGTTATTAATTATAATTGCAAGTCATTGAAACTGGAAAAAAGAAAACTTTTGAAAAGTAGCAGTACCATGTTTAGAGAAGATTTTTTAACTGGAGGAGGGGTTCATTCTATCTTTATATTTTATAAAATTTCTATTCTTAAAAATATGCCTTTTTAAGGTGTTTTAAAAATTAAAATGCGAATTTATTTTGCTATTTAAGGTGACACAGTAGTCATGGAGTTTGAAATGGCGAAAGACTGTGATCTGATGGTGATAAAAGAAAATTTTTTCTTCCCTTTAAAAAATTGCATTTGGATTTTAATAACCCGCATGTGAAATTTTTTTTCAAAACAGTATGTTTCGCTTTATTTACTTTAAATTTTTAAATTCTTAAACAATATTTTCTAAGCTACAGGTATCATAACATTTTGACTTAAAACGAAAACTATTTGCAATCATAAACATGTAATTCAGGCATGCATTGGCGCCTACCGATCGGAAAAAGGCTTTTAAACCTAATTCTTCAAGACAATGTAAAGTTTGGTTTTTAACGACACAAACATACATGGTTACAGCTGCTATACTTATTTTCACAGCCCCGTAATTTTTCGAAAAAAAAAATACCATCCCATACCTAGAGCGCAACTTCAAAAAAAGACTATTATCATCTTTTTGTTTAAAAACGAGTGTTTTGATCGCCTAAAAGTAACCAAAATTTTATTTTACAAAAAAGATAACAAACTTCTATAACATCGCAACAATTCATACTACAAAACTTTCTAAAATAGCACAAGATAACCTTTCATTATGGACGAACAGAGTAGATACAGTCATTTTAAAAAATATCAGTTTCTGTCACCCAAGTAAAACAAAAAATTATGCGTTTAATTCTACTTTTAAACCATAGATAAGAAATTTCTTCAAAAATTTTCTCTTTTTTTTTTTGTAGAACAAAAGAAAAAAAATTTTCCCCCGCTAATCAAAGACGAATGCGAACACGCGAAAAACCTTTTTGAAAACAAAAGAAAAAACTTGTATAAAATTCGACTAAAATCGTAATAAACCTTTAAAAAAAGAATTTCCAATGTAAATTTCCCTTTTTTTAAAGAAACACCACCCCTTTAAAATTTAAAAATTCCAAAAAGGCTTTAATTTTTATTTTTTAAAAAAGATAAACCGGGTTGCTACTTGATTTTATTCATAACTCAGGGTTGGGAAAAAGCACTACTTTCTTTTTCATATGAACAAAGACGTAAGACCAGAAGGGAGATAATTAAAAAAAAAAATTTTTTCTAAACTTTTTACCATGTTAATCAATATTCAAACTTTCCACATATACTTGTACTGGGGGGAAACAACTGTCGAAATAGGACTTAACAAGTATTTAATATAAAACTTGTTCATAACAAAAATTGTGACAGTCACATTATCAACAAAGGCATTATGAGCCTTTAAAGAAACAAAAAAAACGAAAAGGTCATACTATTCTCTTTGTCAAACATATATTAAATGAAAGTTAATGTTACGATTTCAAAAGAAAATGCGTTTTGTTTTAAAGTGTTTTTCTTTTTAATAAAAACACTGTGATAAATGCCCGACAAAATTGTCGATTGGCTTGTATTATGGAAACGATATGATAAAAAAATAACCTCGGGGACAATATTAGGACTTATTTTCATATTTTTTGTCATTCCCATTTCAAACTGGGATTTGCAAAATATTGAAATGTACAGAGCATAAAAAATTTTTTCATACTGAAACCCCGAATCCATTTAGGAACGGTACATCACCCGGCCACGATTTTAAAAGAAAAAACAAATTGTGATTTTTTGATGTAAAAGCTAAGACACAATATATTTTCTAAATTAATTTTATTCTTTTTTTAACAGAATTTCTATCAATTCTGAATCGGGATTTTGCAAGTGGGGAAAAGAGGGTGGGGCCTAAATCTAAGAAAATATGTGCAGGCTCTATCATGCTGAGGCTACCCCAATCAAATAATTGACGTCCAAAGTGCTTTCACGTGGTACGGGGAAAGGTTTTAGGGGTTTCGGCCCCTTTCTTAATTGAATTGTGTTTTGGCGTTTGCAGCAGAGAAGAAACAAACAGCTTTCACAGCAGAATGACAGTAGGGTAAATGAGAACGGCAATGTAACAAACAAATCTCAAGCATAAAAAAAGCCCGGTTTTTTTTTTCCATTGCTTGTTCGGGCCTATGCTCCGGATGTAAACAAACATCCCCTTTTTGTAGGTTGCATAATTAAAAAAGTCAGCATTTTTTTTTTAAACGAGTTCATTTACAAGAAAAAACTTTATAAAACGATCTGGGTATAAATACATCAGCGTCTTGAACAGTTTTTGTCCCACGCCAAGCTTTTAAATAATTTAAACTTCTGAGCCAAAAAGGTCTATAACCTAACAACCATTTCTAAGTCTTTCATATTCCTTAACCCGCTCTTTATCGAGCCCGAAACCCTATTGTTCATTTCCGATTCCCTTCTATTTCGTTCTTCCTAAAATTCTCTCCTCCCTAAGCAGTTTTCCCAAGTATCTTACTTTTTTACGAACGCACACAATAATATTTTACAAGTATTTCAAACATGTCACCCAAAAAGTTCATTATGACCATTTAAAAAAGTAAACAACTGTAGAACCAAATTTTTTGGGGATTTTCGTAAAAAAATACTGGGGACCGAAAAAAAAATAAAAAGGGTCAAAATTTTTTAGACAAAACATTTAAAGTATTCAATTTGCTAAAGTTATAAAAAACAACAAATTTCTGAGCAGATAAACAAATTAATTAACATTTCTGAACATTAATGAAAAATTTTTTCGAAAACAATAAAAAAAATAAGGTGCCGACTCAATTTCGTTGGTCTTCGAAATATTGACCCGGAAAAAATAGTAAACAAAGTCATTTAGGGGGATTTAAAGGATAAAACATTTTTGGTGTAAAATTTGCTACATGAAATACCAAAAATGACCTAAACCTGTAAAAAAAATGAAAAAATTTTTAGAATTTTAGAATTTTTTACCAAAAACAATAACAATAAAATTAAACCCAATGATTAAATTAATTAAAACTGACCTATGAGCTACATTTTTTACATCGGACTCTTCACCTTTCTTTTAATGCCGTTTTATGTACCGAAATGTTTTGGACTGGGAGAACTTTTGCAATCACCAGTCCAGGGCCCGGTGAAATTTTTGTTACTTTCTTTTTTACACCTCGGGGATAAAAAGCTTTTCTAGAGATTTACTAGTTTGTGTTATCTGAGGCAGAATTATTTGTTAGAATGTTGTTTCTTATAAAAAATGTGCGTTCAAATGTAGTTTCTTTGTGTAACTGATATGATGGATTTACTTATGTTTCAAAACATCTTCTTATTGATGGATATTGAGGATAGGAGTTTTCATATTATACTTTTCGTAATTATGTTTAAAGGAACAGCTACTATTTATACAACCATTTAAAATCAAAATGAAAATTTGGGGGTCATGTTCAAATTTAAAAAAGGGAAGACCATAAAAAAAAACTGCAGAAATTTGTACAAAATTTAAAAAAATTAAAAGGGAAGGTAGAAAATTTTGGGGCAACGCCAAGAGTCAGCATCCAAAGTAGCCCTCAAGAAAAGAAGCGAACGGGAAAAAATTGTAGACGGGATTTCAAACAACCAAAAACAAGTACATTAAAATATTTAGCAAAATAAGAAAAAGGGGGGGGATGGTAAGGGGGGAGATAAAGGGTCGGGTTGGGGAATGGAGCAAGGGCGGGAAAAATCAAGGGAAAGCCACGTTCCCTTTAAAAGCACATTTCAACAACGTAGGGGGATTCCACGTACAAAAGACAAAAACCCAAACACAAAAACCCCCCCCCACAAAACAAACACACAACGCGCGCGCGCGCACACAAAAAACAAACACAGATAAAAAAAACGGGCAATAAAAAAAGAAAAAAAACTGTGGTGCACCGCCCATGACGATGCACAGATACAAACACACTACATAAGCAGGAAAAAACTCAGCGGCACCCCCTAAGGACGGATGGTGGGCACGATAACTTACTTTAAAGGGAGCAAAATTCAGGAACGGAAATGCAAAAGGGGGAGGGAGGGGCGGGGGCCTATTTCAATTATTCAATTCAAATAAGAATTTATAAAAAGAAAAAAACGGAGGGGCACCGGGGTCTTCCCCCACCCTCAAAGCGGAAAATCGCCATTACCCTTTGGTGTCGGTGCGACGTTAAATAAAATTTAAAAAAAAAAAAAAATTAAAAAAAAAAAAAAAAAAAAAAAAAAGAAAAAAAAAACAAAACATGTTTTTTGTTTAAAAAAATCGACTTTTAAAAGAAAGAAAAAAAACTTAATCTTTGGGTTATCTTGGATGTTTACTTAATATAACGATAATTTGTGTTGCAGGAAAAGCATAGCAGCTCCCTTTAAAGGGGATATCAAATCTACATTTCCCGAAGGGTTTTAGCAATAGTTTTTTAAATGGATTTTCCAGTATGGACCCAAAATTTCCTCCCGGGGCCCACAGATCGAAGCATTTTTTAAAAGAAATTCAACGCAAAAAAAGAATCACATCACGACTTAGTGGGGTTTTTTTTAGCACAAAAACATAGGGTAAAATTTTTTTAAAAAAAGCGTATATTTTTCTTTTAAAAAAAATTATTCCAAGGGCCCCAAATATTTGAATCAATTAATCGAAAAATTCTTTTCTAAAAATATTTAAGAACAATAATCTTTAAATCAAAATCAAAATTTTCCATATTCAAAAATAATCTTTTAAAAAAAAAAAAAATTTTTTTTAAAAATTTTAGAAGCGTCAGCCAAAAAAGCCCTCATGGCTTAAAAATCTGTCCAGAAGCTAAGGCCCCTGCAGTTTATTGAGAGACCAGGGTTAAAATAGCAAAGACGTAAAGATGGTGTGTTAACCCTGACCGTTTCTCAAAGCCTTTTTAGGGAATAAGTAAATATAAATATTTTAATAAGGGGTTTTTAAAAAAAAATATCCAGTAAATTTTATAATTGTGATAAAAAATCAGCGCGCCCAATAGATCCTAGGCCTTTTGAAATACGTTGTTTTCGCCTTTACCTTCTTGCGTTTTTTGTTTCTGGTTTTTTACAAAAAAATTTAAGCCTTAAACTTTTCAAGTAAAGGCAACCGCCACGAAACAAAGGGGTTTAAGAAGAATGCCAAAGGAAATTTTTTTAGACTTTCATCATTTTTAAAACCCAACATTGTCCCCTCGTGCTTTGCCAGAGAACATAAAACTGTTCCACCTTACAATTAAGTAACTCCTAGACTTTTGTTTTAAGCCAAAAATTAGTTGTTGTAAGTCTATGCTAATCATAACCATGTTCATACCCCATCGTATTTACTTCTAGGCTTACCTTCTATTTTACGCAGTAGAATCCAACATCTTGTCTATTTGGACATATGGCTTCTTTGAGACTTTTATCATGTGTTGTTTAAATTCTAATAGCACAGATCTACTTATATTTACTTATTTCTCAGTCATGAGGAACGTTTGTGTTGTAGCATTAAGTGATACGTATAATACATATAAAAATTTATGGTGGAAGAAACAAATTTTACTTGTCCTTCAACAAGTGACCTATCCTTTGACCTTCCAAGGATATGTCATGTGTGTGCCTAATCTATATACTGACGCTATTCACATACCAAGTTCTATGGGCCAAGCTTTAATACTTTTTCAGTAATTGCAGGATCAAGATTTGTGGACAGACGGACATACAGACTGAGGGCATTCCTATAGTTCTCGGTAGGGGACTTATAAGTGGTTAAATCATCCAAATGACTGGGAGAGTGCACAACCCATGGCATTATGTCCAAGGTCAAGGGCACACAAGTCATTGATCGAACAGCTTAAAAGTTCGTCTTCTCCATGTCTTTAACAACATAGAGTATTTTCAATAAAAGAAGCATCAGTGGTTAACTGATCAAGATAGCAGACAGATTGCACAACCTATGTCATTAGGTCAAATTGCCATAAAGTGATAGCTGTTTTTAAAGTTAATTCTGAATTTGATGTGGATGTCTAAAAGATAACTTGTGAAAATTAACATAATTTGACTAACTTCATCTGTAAGCATGGTTAAATAAGGCTGACACAAGAAACTGCGGCCCTAGAATGCATACATTTATAACAAATGTTTTGAAGGAAATGACGTCACATTAGCAGAAAATGTTAATGTTCTCGCGTATTACATGAACCTTCAATGACGATGAACAAAATGAAAAAAATCAAATTTGTTTTCAATAGAACAGTAGAGTAGGACATATGCAAAAAAAGGTTATAAAATCGGGCTGGTGTATCTTAAGGCGATATTGGCATTACTAGTCTGGTATTGTGGGAATTGGCTCTTATGTCGCCAAATACTTCTCTTTAGCCGATACATATCACTTAAGGCACATAGGCCCTGTGTTTTAACTCTTATTTTTATACATTCCCTGTATGTACTCTGATATATTGTAAAAATTATCTTCTCTGTGGTATATGCAAAGGAAATTTATTGTTCCCCTTCTATAAATTATATGGATTTTTATTTGTTTTTCAGGAGAAGTTGCAGAGCTATGAACAGAAGTATCCCAGTGTCCGTAGAACTGCACAAGGACTTTTTCATCACTAAAAAGCTGTCACATCGTATTATCTTGGCAATTGTCCTAAAAAGCCAGGCACGTATTGACTTTAACGGAAGGGACGTTAAACATATAACATAAACTTCGAAAACATTACGATGAGGTTATACCCCTGCAGAATTATTTCTCGAGGTCAGCCCCAAGCGATGTACGCTGAGTATAACCGGTGAGTTTTTATTGTGTTTTTGTGGAAACCATTGCTTTTGGTCACAAGTATATTGGGATTAAGGCACTACTTCATGGACACATGTAAGTGCAAAATATATCAAATGCGGTTGTGAGATGTCTAGGCCAAACGTTAACTCATTTATCAACAGCTTGGAATAACTACTCTTGAATCTTTAATATCTAGAGTCTTGTTATTTGGCGTGTGTTTTGCTAAGTTGTTAATGGTCTCCTGAATTTTTTCTTATTAGGGTCCTTGGTTCAAACAATGTGGGACAGGGACTGAATAGTTCGTTTTACATAGAAGAAAAACCTAACTTGTATTGTACCATCGTTATTCAAAACTCTTGAAGCCTTATACACAGTGTGAGCTTTGTTATGGTTTAATTCTATGTAATGTAAGCCTAATAATACAGTTTAAAAAAAGGGTAAAGTTTGTCCTGTGAAAAAAAGTTATGTTACAAAAACTGTGCTATTTTAGTGTATGTATTTCTAATATGTAGATAGAAATTGATTATTAGAAAACTTTATTTGTTGAGTTTTGAAAGCGATCACATGTATTAAACATTTATATTCATGTATACAAAAGTATATGTACTGATGAAAAAATTTAAGAAAATTTGTCAATATTTTAGAATTATTCAAATCTTACTTTGCTTTGTATCTAAATAACAATTTCAAAATTTTCATTCATGTCTTGCTATACTTTAAACTAGATTACCCACGGGAAACATTGTCGAGCCCGCTGGGGTTGGGAGTTGTGCACGCGACCTCTCATTGAGGCAAATATTGATTCCAATAAAAAATTGCTTTATGGGCATGGCAAAGTAAAGCTGGAGGAAGCGTACTAAATGGACCTTAGACCCCAAGTGTGACCACGACCTTTGAGATTGGGACCCGCGGTTTGCGCACAACACTCTGTCTTACAGAGGTTAATATTTACGTTAAGATTGCTCCATACTTATCAAGTTATGGCCTGCACAATCTCTAACATGACCTTTGACCCCTAACTGTGATCTTGACCTTTGAGATACGAACCTGGGATTTGCACGTGACACCCCGTCTTATTGTGTTAAACATTCATGCCAAATATAACCGTGTTTCCTCAATAAATGTCAAAATTACGGGTAAGACAAGTTCTGACATGACCTTTGACCTCCAACTGTGATATTGACCTTTGATAGGAACGTAAAGGTTGTGCATGACACTCCATCTTACGGAGGTTAACATTCATGCCAAATATAAACAAGATTGTTCCAAACATGTTAAAGTTATGGTTCGGACAATCATATCCGGACAAACGGACGCACGTACGGATGAACGCACGCACATACACCGAACAGCCATATGGACGACTGTGCCTTCGCTTCAACTAGGGGGCTCGACAAAAACAGGCATGGTAACATACCCTAATGATTACTGTGCTATTGATAGAGTAATTATTGAAGTATACTGTAGATATATGTTAAAGTTAAAAACTTCTGTCAATTTTATTTTTAAAAACTTCTGCGTGAAATAGAATATCTCGTGTAATTGTCTTGATAATTTCACATATAACTATGGCAACCATAATATAAGCAAATTGGATGTTAGGAGTTCACAACTAATTGGTATCAGTATATATGTACGTTTCTACCGAAAAGACCTTTATTCTAATGTCAATTGTGATTAATGGGATACATTGTAATGGGCGATCTGGTGATGTATCTTGTTTTTGGTACCATGGCAAACCACAAACATTGAATTTTTTTAAACTAAGAATATTAGTAAAAATGCTATCGTAATTATTTCATTGTCATAAGATAGGATAATCAACGAAACTTACTACAGTTGATATTGCATTTCTATTTCCATCAGAAATAATGGAGAGCTAGCAGCTGGTACATTTCGATGGTAACGGTTATGCAGATTTATAAGATTATCAGATTCAAAATACTGGGATAATTACTTGTGCTAAACCTTGTGTCACGTTTATGGTCTATATTATTTACTGTTTTTTAAGCTTTATCCTTAATTTTTCATGTGACTTTCGTGAATTTTAAAGTAAAGACTATACACATTTTGTTTCCATGGTGACAAACCTTTTGGGAATTAGATTCCCAAACTTTGTTTAGATTATGTTGTTAAAATGATACATTTGACAAAAATTGCATTTCAAACCACAAAACTTGCTTGATTCCTAGGATAGAATGTAGGTGTTGGCTCCGTGGGCAATGTTTACTGTGCTATTGATAGGAGTATATTATTGAAGTCATACTGTTTTGATATATGTTAAAGTTGAAATACTTTTGTCATTTTTTAAAATGTTCTGCGTGAAATAGAATATCTCGTGTAATTGTCTTGATAATTTCACATATAACTATGGCAACTATAATATAAGCAAATTGATTGTTAGAAGAACACAACAAAATGGTATCAGTATATTGTACGTTTTCTATCGAAAGACCTTTAATCTAATGTTAATTGTGATAATGTGACTAAATTGTAATGCTGGCGATCTGGTGATGTATTTTGTTTTTGTTACCATGGCAACCACAAACATTGAATTATTTAAACTAAGGATATTTGTAAAAATGCATTTAGTAATTATTTCATGTCCATAAGATAGGATAATCAACGAAACTTACTACAGTTGATATTGCATTTCTATTTCCATCAGAAATAATGGAGAGCTAGCAGCTGGTACATTTCGATGGTAACGGTTATGCAGATTTATAAGATTATCAGATTCAAAATACTGGGATAATTACTTGTTGCTAACATAGTGTCAAGTTTTATCTGGTTTATTATTTTCATGTTTTTTTAAGCTATAAACTTAAAATTTAATTTAGTGAATTTTAAAGATATACGCATTTTGTTTCCATGGTGACAACCTTTTGGAATTAGATTCCCAGAACTTTTATTTAATATTATGTGTTAAAATGATACATTTTACAAAATGGCATTTCAACCACAAAACTTGCTTGAATCCTAGCATAGAATGTAGGTGTTGGCTTCCGTGGCAACAGAAACACACATCCATAAAAAAGGAGTAGTTACATATAGTACGCATCAAATAGTGCCAAATAGCACATTTTCAGGAAATTCGAAGTTCATGCCTGCCAAACTCCCTATATAGCTTGTTAAGTCATTACAGAGAATGACTGTTATCGTCTGAAAAGTGTTCAATTGTAAACTTTACATATGTATAAAAGCATTTCAATTTCTTTATTTCGAAACTGTATATAGTGTATTTAGACCATCGAAAACGTGCTTGCATTACCTTCTATCTTTCCTAATCCCGAGGAGAGTGGGTGAAATGAAAAAAGAATAGAAACGTTTTAGTAGATAATGTGCAAATAAGACATTTTGAAGTACTTTGCACAGAAATTTAACAGACATCGTAAGGGAAGTAAACGTATTTTCTGCAATCATTAAATCGTTATTCATTTGACTTCCCTTTAATTTGCGACCGACGCTGGTGTGGTAACAGGCGATACGGACGATTATAAAATATAATTCTTCAGGGCTTATTTTAATCACTAACAAAATTTGTAAAGTGCGGTCATAGATCTATTATTACATCTTTACAGACAATAATATTTCATAGAGTATGGTATGCAGATACTGTTTTATGATGCAAAATATATATCACAACGTAAATTGACACTAACTCTTATTGTTAATATAGTAAATACAGAAACAACAATTCCTGAAATTAGATATAAAATTATTTATTCAAAGATAAAATAACCAGTGTTCAAACTTAGACATTACCAAACAAGGTAGCAGGCAGTTTTGAGGTATAATTACATAAATAGTTACCGTCTTCTTTAAATTTCCTTTGACAATTATACCTGTGTTTACTTAATATCAAACTTGCAAAATGATTTACTACAGTAGCAAATAGATAAAGAACATTTGCCTTTATGAATTTGAATTAAAAACAGAAATGACAAACAACAAGCGTGGTAACAGATATGTTATTTTATTTTCAAACATAGAGTGTTAATAATCAATGGACAGATGAGTGAGAGTTGATGCAAGTACCATTGAAACACACAATGTTTGCTACGTCTTAAGAGTAAACAATTATTCGAAATACTTATATTACCTAGAAATGTAATAACACGTACTTTCCTGTACAATATACAAATTATTCATAACGAGGTCGCGATTGACAAAATTATTTGAAGACTATTTTACTTATTACATTTCTTTATTCATAATTTATGATATGTAACATTATGTTATTATTATATTATATACTAGTACTTCCCTTGAAAAGACATTCAAACAGCCATGTATTATTTTTGCGAAGGATAAAAAGAAGAACAAAAATTCTGTCTTCATATGTTTGGTTTTACAAATATTTTTCTCAAAGGTGTGGAATATTTTCCTTTAAAAGATAAACCAATTAATCAGTAAATGTTATTACCTACATATTTCTATTTGTTGCTTTCTACATAATTAATGAACATCTTAAAAAATATGTTTTCATTATATTAAGAAAGTACACCGATAATTTGTTTTGAAAATGTCTTAAATCTTTAATAAGATAACGCAAAGCTGACCGTAGAACTTAAGAACTTAAGAACTTTTTAATATTAAAGGATAGAGATCACTAAAGATAAACAACTAGATGTCCCTGTATTGCATTTTATATACAGTTCCCTGATAGAGGGTGCCGTATTAAAATATTGAAAGCAACGCATTATTTGATTTCAGAGATTGACATTTCTGCGGTAATGTACATCAAAACCTTTTTTATTGGATGTTCTTTGCCAACTCTGTTATATTCAGGAACACGGCAATTATTAATGGCTCTTGGAAAATAAAACTTATCATGAAGATATATTTTAGATACACCGTGACTGGTATTCAGCCCTTTTACATTTGAACGCTACTCATTCCTCATGGAACATGTAAAAGACTACATGATAGGCAGGTCTTCACATCAAAATGAGACTGGACTGCTTTAATATTAGTCTTGTGTTGCTTTCTGCAAAGGTATTGATAAATTAATATATGGTTCGTCATGTTCTCAAGCATTTTTTGGTATTACATATCGTGCCTTAATACCATTACGAGAATAGGGAACTTACTTGCCCACACTTACCTGTAGACTTGGAAGGTGTTGGAAATAAAGAGCTTTGGTTTCTGTTAAATTATCGGTATTTCAAAGATGTGTTTGCCTTTGACCCTTCTCTTCTATATTCAGTTTTTTGTTTCTTCATCTTTGCATATATATTGTACTCTGTGCATTTTGATGTATACATTTACCCTATCAACATCTATAGGTGTGTATATTGCGTCCTTAAAACATGATTTTTGTCGCTGGATATTTATCCTTATCTCGGTGGTTTTGCCCAGGTGCCCGCTCGTGATGAAATAATGCACGGAGGGTCACACGGGGTCTTCCCCCACCATCAAATTTGAAAAGTCATCATATGACCTATAGTTGTGTCGGTGCGACGTTAAACCCAACAAAACAAAACATTATCTTGTTATGTATTTTGTTTAAATTTTATGATTTTGCTATGGTCAAGGATACATAGTCTTTGTCCATGTCCATGCTAATGTAAGGATTGAAAATAAATTTGAAAATAATATAAAAATTCTGTTTAGACCGTACAAACAATAGATCGAGACTCCTCTTAAGCAAAATAATGAAATGTACAGTAGAGTTGACACAAGGGTAGAAAATACTATATAAATTGGTCGTACATTTATGATCAAACTATCAAAAGACGTTATGATCAAAACAAAAGTGATAGAAAATGGTTTTTTGTTTTTTCTCCCGCGGAAAACCGTTTAATATCATCCAGGACTTGGCCGCATGGTATTATACATTAGACTGTGGTTTGTGCTTACGTTAAGGGCATCAGCGATGATGAATTGTCTTGGTATGTGACAAAAATGTGAAAATATTTTGCCATAGCAATTGTATCTGTTCTAGAAGGCATAGGTATGTGCCACTCAAAGGTTAACTTTTTTCTTGTTTATATGGAAACGTAATACCCTGCACTGTTTTAGTTGCTGTTAATCGATATAATAGTTCTAGCAGAGTAAATGAGTTTTGTGTTAGAATATTTGTGAATTAAAGTTTAGGCCTGTAAAAGGCAAACTATTCTAACAATATTTGTAAATTAATAAAAATGCCGATTTGATAGATAAAGAGCAATGGGAATTAGCTAAATCAGCCAATCAGTTTATGCGAACTTAATTTGACCACAATTTGAAAAGTAGCTATAAAAATACATGAGGTTCGGTGAAGTTAATTTATCCATTATTTTGTATGCGTATATATCAATTTAGTTATTTAAAAGCAACATAAATGCTTCAAATGTTTGCAAGCATACCACTTCGATAAATGTACTAGCCCCCAAATATGACACCACAGTTCCTCTGATTGGTCATTATTTACAGTTAACTTTAAAGGAGAGAGAGAGAGAAAAAAACACTAGAAAACAAATAGAAATAGTCGCGTTTCAAAAGCGTAGTTCTTCCCTTAACACCTCCTCACCCTCAGCCCGAAAACAAAGTGAACGTATTATTATGTAAATGGTCATATTAAGCAAATTTGGTCAAGATTTTGTCTTGCAAGAATATATAGGCTATATAGATTAGAAATGTTAAGCACTCAACAATTGTCGATATATGTAGTGCGGACATAGAAACATAAATCCTGTGATACTACATTTTCTGTCTTCAATTTTAAGTATAGAGATGGTACCTAAAAGTTCAAATTCATTTTTACAGATCTTTTTTCAGAGTAAAATGAAAGCTAAGTGCACCAATTTACTAAATATATTTTTGGTTTTCCTTTCTCCATGGTAAAAATAAAATATTGATATTTAAAAAAGACTTACACCAAAATATCTGAAGCTAAATGGACTACTCTTGTATTGACCTGTTGTTTGTAATGATTTTGATAGGATTTCCCAATTATAGTCTATATCAAAAAATTTCCACAGCGTAAATAATTCAATAGAGAAATAGTGATATGGTTAGTCTGCTTTCTACTCTTTTGAAAGAAGCCTATACTGATACCTTCTTTTTGTCTTTTAATAAAGTCCAAATTCCAGGACTAGCCAAGAGTCTAAAAACGCTTGAAATTATTTCTGATCTGAAAGAGAATGGAGAGATGCGCTGTAGAATATGCTTACCAAAAACTATACCAAAAATTTTACCTGAAAGAAGTATTAGAGGTTTTATAATGTAGACAAACCCCTACACCATTTTACCATCAAATATTTTCCCTCATGATGCACTCAAATCGGGTGGTAATATTTGTTGGTATATTTGTAATTGGGATGGCCCCACCTCAAAACCTTTTCTATAGTTGTCTGTAAATAGTTTATGTTGTAAAATTATTGTTAATATCTGAAGTTACCGGCTTACTTTGTATATAACAATAAATAAAACATAAAATAGCTTTTTTAATGTAGTTGACCTGTAATGAAAACCATCAAATAAAGTTACTTCCATATGCTTTTTCCGCATTCATTTATTTTTGAAGGAAAGCAATAGTTGTGATATTTCCTTCCAGAGAATATTGAATTGCTTTAAATACATTACATAGAGTCATACCTATCAGGTACCTTAAAATGTTGTTTTTACAACACTTCGTAAAACAGTTAATTTATATTTGATGACAATGAATTTTTGTGTCACATTATTTGATAGCAAAATACTCCTTGAATTGGTATGGCAATTCTTTAAATAGATGATCTATTGCTATGAACACTTTCAATTTGATTCATTGAAGTGATATATGTACTCAATCAAGCTACTTTGTTGCACGAACGTTTTACCAATTTAGCTTTTTTTATTGCTCTTTGTGGATATAAAAATTCTAACATTTTAATATATATGGTAGAATTTTGTAAACCAATGTTTCCCCATTGCGAAAATAAATAACTTTGACTATAAGATAAAAACCGTATAACCTTTTCTTAATGCAGTAAAATTTTTAAAGGAATTTATGCATTATTTTACATAATCTTCATGTCTAACTGATCTTCCTATCAGGGCTCATACAGCTTCAAATCAGTCGATGTAAACCATGGGAAAATGTGCATTTGGTATATTGAATACAAAGGGATTTAAAATATATGTAGGTCTTATTTTGTTGCTTGGTCAGTTTGTTGGAAAAAGGGCCTATCTGATTTTACTTGAAGTTCACTTTTTGACAATGTTTAATGTTGTGGTTCAGTTATTGGTCAATTGAGAGTTGTTCCCCTTAGATTTACTTAAGTAGGTACCATCTCTATTAAGTACTTTTATTTGTTTATTTATTGCTTGAGGTTACTACGGAACGTTGATTTCGCCAGACTTTTTCACACAACATCAGTTAGCAATTTAACGGGTCTATTTTCTTGGTATTTGTGATTAGAGAAAACTGTTCTATATTATTACATGTCTTCTTATACAACTCTCCGGTCCATAATCTGTGCAACAATATTATTCAACACATGTTTAATAGGCTGGTAGGTCAAAAATTAAAACATAAACTTGTGTGTGAAAATTAATTTTTAATTTCATGTGATAAAACATTTATTGAATATTTTGCCAGTCAATAAGTGTGTAACATTACATAGAATCGAAAGGAAATTTTCAACCTATTACAACCAAATGTAACGAGAATAAGCTATTTCTGCAAATCAGTTTATAGTATTTCAATTCAGAAATTTGATTTCATTTTTGATCATTTAGAATGGTGAAATTCCTATATCCGTTATATTATAGACGTTTGTACTGTCTGAAAACACCGTTACATTTAATTGACTCTAGCAGAATACATTTTCCTAGCTTTAAATTTCTCAACGATAAATAAGAAAATATCACGTATGACAATTGTCATTTATAATGTAACATATATTTCTGATACATGACCTTTGCAAGACTTGTGTAGCTATAACATGTTCATCTAACACGAGGTTAGACTTTTATATCTTAGGATGTTATCTGATTATAATTGGTCGAAACCTTGTATAAATCAACTTCCTCCAACGATTAAGACAAGATGGTAATTATTTATATATTTAACCCAGTAAACAGTTTATAAATAACCAAACTTCACTTTTTCAAAGTATAATTTGGGGGATTCCAAATACAATCTTTCGTAATAACTGATGAGCATTGCTGATTTTGCAACGAGGATTGTAGCTTTGGGCTTTCATCTCTTAAGGGCAAAATGTCCGATGTATTTCCATTCTTTATGACACCCTTCCTGTTATATAAACGAGAACAGTATACATAATAATAAAATTTAATGGAAACCAGTAAAATCGAGCACTTATTTAGTCTTTCCTTTCTGCTTCTTCATATCACCGGATAAGTCAAATGCATCGGCAGTTGTTTTTTTTTTCATGGCAAAGGTGCTGAAAAAAATTACGAAAACAAAACATTTCGCCACGATTAATCATAAAGTTGATTCCCCATAAACTTATAAGATATTTAATGACTTACAAATGAAGGGAATTCTAAAGCATTTTAAGAAAACAGAAATCGAGAACAACTCAAGAAAAACAAATAGGCTTCTTTTAAAAAGAAACCTAAGAGAGGTCCAGTGTTGCTCCTTTTAAAGCTATATCAGGGACATAGAAAACAATTGTTATCTATATCTCTGGTTATATGACAGGTTGTGCTATATACGAAAAACAGTTTCCCGGATGCAGATCACTGTGACCTATAAGGGGTCATCATTCTGCTGGTGATGGCCAACCTTCGGATCAAGTTTAGATATTCTAGGCCCAAGCTTTCTTGGGTTATACTCTGGAAACTGTTTTCTGGTCCAGGACACTGTAACCCAATTAATTGATCTAAAAATCCAATTAGTAATCTTCAGGATGCAATATTTTGTACACTGAAGTCTTTGCTTCCAAAGTCCGATCTTGGCTTGGTGATAGCTGGCCAAACTGGCATCTTACCATTTTTGCCAAAACCGCGCCTGAATACTTGTTGTCAAACTGACCGTTCGTTTGGGCCACAGAGAATGCTTCGGTAATACTTTAGATAAGCTTGTGGAAGACATCCCAGTCGAAATCGGACGTATGCCTGCCGGACGTGAAAAAAATATATCATTTATTTTTATTGATTAATGTGCTATTTGAAAAAGAAATTATAAACATTTTTTTTGTTATTGGTTTATTACTCAGTTTGTAAGGTTTTGTTATAGTCGAATGCTGTCTTGTTTGTTCACTTCTCTGCTACCAAACGAACGGGGCAAACGAACCGCCAGTTAAACAATATATTTATTTAATTGAACGAAATATATTTTAACGTGATTCAATGCATATGCATATCTTTGAATACTGCGAACAAAGAATAGTAAATATGTATCTATGTGCGGCAGCATGTAGTGAATATGAATCGAACTGTGAGATATTAATCATAAACGAAAGAGCAGAGTACGGGACAAAGTGTCATAAAATCATATTTTTGTACCTATTTCTCTGTCA
Organism: Mercenaria mercenaria; assembly: GCF_021730395.1. Classification (NCBI taxonomy): domain Eukaryota; kingdom Metazoa; phylum Mollusca; class Bivalvia; order Venerida; family Veneridae; genus Mercenaria; species Mercenaria mercenaria. The sequence continues at coordinate 51,384,647 of NC_069367.1, read as the reverse complement.
TTCGTAAAATAGAAATTTGACAATCACTGTAAGAATCTTTTAGAAGAAAACGCATTAGGCTTAAATTTGAAAATTTGAAAGTATAACTCGGATTGAAATAAAATGTTCAGCAATAGGTAAATATGTTTTCAAACTTACGGTCATTTTTACTCTTTATGAGAAAAATAATGAATATTCTGGCGGCGGAAATGTGCCATTACTTGATGTTCTGTCACAGCGACACAATGACACATATCGATTTCGAATCCTATGAATATCGCATGGCGCCCAGCCAAACATCGCACCGCAACACCTTACCCGCTGAACGTCGCCTCGACTCGCCACACCCTGTCCTGCCGAACGTCGTCAAGCTAAACTTTGCTCTGCCACACCTCACCCCCGCCAAACGTCGTCCCGCAAAATATCGCCCCGCCACATCTCACCCTGCCGAACTTTGCCCCGTCAAACGTCGCCTCAACAGTCGTCGTTCTATCACCACTCTTAACATCGCAAATACACCGAGCAGCCATTGATTTTATAATGCCAAGCTAATTGCAAGCATGAAGATTATATTTTTCATACAGTACTTTATCTATGTACAAAGTTTCAAGAAAACGTTTATTGTACTTAAAGTTTTAATATATATGTTTGGTTCGACAGAACGACAACGAAATGACGCAAATTAGTCACCATACAATATCGACGGTGGGTTAAAGGTAATGTTATTTTTGTCGCTTGACATATAGTATGTATGGGTTATAAGTTGAATACAGCAGTTTTAAGATATTAATTTTGAGCGAGCGTTAGCGAAGCGAGAAATTAATATCTTAAAACTGCTGTATTCAACTTATAACCGGCTTGCAGTTAGCCCCTAGTCAGGTACAGTGTTATTGGGCGGAGTCTATTCAATCGTAATATCTAACGATTAAATTTATATATACAGTTTAACTGTATATGAAATAGAATGGCCAGATTTGAACGAAATGGAGCAATTCCATTGGCAGAGCAACTTGGGCGAACTGTAATGCAATAAACAGATCATTGACTGTTTCAGCTTTAATTGCATGGTGAAGATACGTATTTACGCATTATCGCGTAAAGTATTCTTTATTATTATACCATCTGATAAAATCCTGTTGTTTGAGTCTATATGATCTTACATATTACTTTTATATCAAGTCATTGTTATAAACAGGGACAAGTTTGAGGTCAATTTAAACTTTCTTCGTCACTTTTATATTGTTTATCTCTCCACAACATTTTTGAGGTCATGCATTTTTGGTTCACAATAATGTCTTGCTCCTTGGTCTAAATTGTTATCAGAATACACCTGTCTGTCACTATAGTGTCACTAAGGTTCATGAATACTTGACATAAGCCTTCTCCTTCTTAACCCGTATCGGTAAAGAGTCTTTAGCCGCTATGTCATAAAGTGTATTTAATTAAAAATAAAATAACAGCATGCTGACATACTGTCACCGTTATTACAAATCTATTAGAATACATGAACAGTTACACCGAACAATTTATGTCAAATGACGACTATGCCAGCTTTTGATTGAAGAAGAAGACAAAAGATGTCCTTCCGGGAGTTTAATCAGGTATGAGCTGGAAAATGGGTAGAACCGCCGATCTATATGGATTGCATCCCCTCTCAAATAAGTCTACAACCAAATCGAGGTTTGGAGCCTACAACGGTAAGAGGCGAGTGATTCCAAGTCAGCGACATAAATTACTCGTCCAGAACAATACAAAACAAAACAAATCAAAACCAACCGTTTGACTATGCAGTAGTACAAAATTGTTACTGCATGTGCTTTCTATGTAACATTGGTTTGTTCGGATTAAGGCAAACAAGTTGGGTTGGACATTTTTGTATTGCGGCGCATGGATCTCCCATGGCTCCTTATTGCCGGAGGAGCCTATAATTAAACTTTCAGTTATATGTAAAGTTAATATATTATAAAACTAGATTCACTACAAAATATGTTATCAAATCAAAAGGGAGGTTAATTTGGTTGTTGTCAGTTTTTGCATATAAACGAAATTGCTTCCCTTAAATCAAGATGCATCATAATAAAGGCGTATCTGGACTATTTATTTTATAATGATTTAACATACAAAGACTCTATTGATCTGATGCGCCGTTTCGTACAAATATGACAGAAAGCTGTAACTGACATAAAACAGCCTAGAAATCTTTATGCAGCAACAACTTTTGTATCACGTACACATGTTTAAGATAAGGTTACCTTATATTCGTTGTGTGTTGTACGCTATAGAAACTTGAAATCTTCAACCCTGCTCAGTTATTGTGAGAATATCCTTCACAATTCTTACGGTACATTTATTTGAATTTTATGAAATGTCTGACATAATTAGGAAAATGATTTTGTTACTAAGAACTCAAAGTACTAATTCAATTTAGGCATTCATTCTAAGACTTGCATAAATTTTTTTTTCGCTGAAAACGGGTATGTATTAACGGGGGATAAAGCATGTATCAACATGGCAATCCACATGCTGTTCATATATTATTTTTTTTTCGATGCCGCGCAAGGGCCGATTACTTCTTTGCGGGAATTGAATCATATGAAAAATAAATAGATTTTATTGCCAAACAATGTGTCTGTGTTTGTAGTACAAAAGTTGCAATCAGTCCATATTGTGGCTTTGATAATTAGTATTGTCACCTACTTATTAGTCGCCCCATGTTCTTGCTCGCTTACCCCTGTTTACTCTCTCTCTCTCTCTCTCTCTCTCTCTCTCTTTCGCTCGAATTCGGCGTAAGAAAAAGGAAACATCTGATTTTTTGGCCGATAACTGAACATATTGAATAGAACGTATCTTGTGTGATTGTTTATTTTAAAGGAGCATGTCAACGTGGCTCGGAAGTGTGAGCCGGTATGTCTTTTGTTATCGGATTCTCACAAAATGCGCATAAAATTTAGGAGAAGGTCAATTTGGTATCATACTCAAAATAATTTGTATAAAATGTTATTTATGACATTGAGGTCCTGTTAAAACCATAAATGTCATGTTTGTAATAAAGCAAAAACATGTTTATGGCAGACTCGTGCGCCTAGGTTATGGAAATTTAAAACAAGCTGACCGTAAATAGAACGGTAGATAAAATTGTACAGTAATCATAAAGATGTCACTTATAAAAATGACGTATTCAGTCTTTTTGAGATGTTTTATGGAAGAATAGAACGTTAGACTTTTCTGTAGTACGTTGATGGCCTCCCTCTCGGTGACCAAATAGCCCTCCATCTTCTGCAAACCTTAATACTCGAAAAAAGTTAATTATCCATAAATTATACCACTTAAATCCGTTTTATAAATCGTCTATTAAATTACAAAATATGTTTAATTCAACAAGCAAATTCATATCACAGAATTCAGAATATACAGTGTACGTAATAAGTAGTTCGCACGCGTGAAACTGGGAAGCCAATAAGAAACGTCATATCTCTAAACATGAACTCTTGATTCAAATACAAAAATCCAATGATCCCTATTATAAAATGTACTATAATTAATACTAAAGATATTACCAAGGGGCGTTGGAAGTTTCGTTAAGTGTCGTAGCAGAACTTGTAGCGTAAATTTAAATGTTTAGCTTTGCTTAAGAAAAAAATAACGACGTTCAAGTGTCACTAAAATTATTTTTAAGATAAAACTGTAGTCCTTTTCATGCTAATTTCCAACAAATATGATAAACATGAAGGATTGAATTATTCCGGAATCCTTGGATGGTCTAGGGCGCCATATACATGATGTGTAAAGCAAAACGCTATGGACAGTGTTAAAGTACGTGCTTAATTTTACGTATGATTCAAGTTTATACGCCAACTGAAGACTAAATTAACGGACGTAATATAAATTCCACGTTGTACCCAGCAACTATATTTTTTTAAATGACAATAAAATGCACACACTATTTTTTTTAGTTTGAAGGAAGAAATAAATTCATTTTGATATTTCTGGAGAGTCCAGTTTAAGTCAGACGTCTGAATACCATGTGAACGAAACATTTGGAAACGGCAAAGAACATCAAATGAATCTATATATATGAAATCTTAACGACATGGCTTAGTTTCTTCTTCATTCATTTTGCAATTTTATTTATATATAAACTTGATAGAGGCGAATGTTGATCACTTGAAAATCGGCGTCAGGGATTTTAACACAAATTGCTTGCGTTACCATTTCTTAACTGATTTTGGTTCGTAATTTGAAATTCCATTTCATGGGTTGAAACCCTAAGCATGTTTGCATTAGCAATGGATAATTGTTTAATATAATAAAGCTTCCACTCTATAACTTTGACGCAATATTTTGTTGCAAATGCAATATATTTTGAACATTTGCTTTGCACTTTTAGCTTGACCATGGAGGTTATGCAAGTTACTTGTCATATTCTAATAATAACGATTAATAAGAAGCATGCATGGAGTTCAAAATCCGTATCTTCCTTTGAGCTTGAAGGCTACATTCATCTCTAGCTTTACATATTTATAATAAGAAGCAGTGTTAAAAATAAACACTATGCCTCACTATGAGATATGCATTAGCAATGTCTTTGGATACACTGTGTGGAAACTTGTAATTCAGAGTTTTAATTTGTTAATCTTTTCTGGTAAAAATCAATGAAATATTACTTCATAACAAAATGACGCAGTGATTTCCCCTGCAAATTTAAAGTTGTCAAAGTTAGCATAGTTCTAGGGATCAAATAAAACATCAGCTTTAGCCTATCTAGCATAGATCATGCAATTTAAGTATCACAAATACGTGTTGCATGGGCCATAATTGAAAAACTCGTATCAAGTCTGATAAGCAATGTACTGTAAACCAACATATTTACGTATCATATCATATGAAGGTTGAACAACACTAAATCAAGGTTGAACAACACTAAATCAGGCTGATTTCCTACGCAATTCACCTACTTAACCCTTAGCCTGCTGGCGGCAAGTGATTCTGCCTTTGCGACCAGTGCAGACCAAGATGAGCCTGCACATCCGGTCTTCACTGTTCACTATTTACTCAGTAATTTTTCAGTGAGCACCCTTTTGAATGATAAATGGTATTGCCCAAATTGAATGATGGACAAGTCCATTTTAGAAATTTAGCAGGCTAAGGTTTAACAACGTTATTTTAGATTTTCTATAACATCAAATTTTCCAAGACTTGTTTTCCCATTAAGAACTATATATCTTTTATAGAAACGGAAACAAAGGGTGTTAACATATATGCAAGCAAATTACACTTGATTAAATATAACCCTCAGAATTATTCCTTTTCGAGTCTCTATTCCAGGTCATTCAAACTTCATCCAATCATACCTTCTTTTCAGGTAACATCCGTGCTATTATAAAAGTCTCAACCGTACTTTGTACAACCCCCTTCGAGATATTTAACTGATTTCTGTGTATAACTAACAATATCGTTGTAGTACAAACAATATCATTGACACACTACAATTCAATTTTCCTATTGACAAGCACTGTCCAATGCAGGATATTGGGCGGCTTTGTTCTGTCATGTCGTGTTGTGACGCCGTTACCCAAGGGAAATATACTATCTCTGAGTTTGTCATTTTATAATTCAACCGGAACTATCTGAGGTGCGTACGGTATTGTTTCTAAAGAGTTTGTAATGCTCTGTTTACGAAAAATACCCATCATTTATCGCCAAAAAAAAAGGAATATTTGAATAAGATTTTGTCAGACGAAATTGCTGATGTTACATCACATATAGATTTAAATCATACACTATTCCATAGCAACCTCTACAAGGCATTACTCCATCTTTAGATCGACTGATCCAAACACTCTTTGGGACACGTTTCTTGTGACTACCTCACTCGGGGCGTTGAATTCTTCATCTGAGGAAGCCATCCAACTGGCTTACATCTAGTTGCCCGCTCGTGATGTAATAATGCACAGACGGGCACCTGGGGTGGTATTCATAAAGAATTTTAAGTATAAGTTTTGACTTAAGTTGAAGATTTTACTTAAGTTTGTGGTGATTTCGCTTAAGTCTAAGTAAAAACCCATTCATAAAACAGCTTAAATTTAAGATCGTAAGAAATTAGTCAGAAAACAAAATAGCGTCGTGAGTACGATTAAGTGTTGTTTTTCAGATAAAAACACTTTTTAAAAGTAATTGTGCATGTTGTATCTGTCCCGAATTAATGGGTTTTTTTAATGTTTTCGTCCACAATAAAAGCCAAAAAAAAAACAAAGAAAAATATCAAACAGGGAATGCCACGCACCAAAAACGTAGCCTCCTCAAAACGAAACCCCCAGCACGCAAACGCGTGCACCGCACACACACACACACACACACACACACACACACACACACACACACACACAAATCCAACACATAAGGACAAAACGAACAACACACACGTACACAAAGCCAACACATAAGACGAAACGAACAAACAAAGGAACACAGTCGGGCACCGCCTTGGAACGGTCAGTGGCAAAAACACCACTGGGGAGCTTAAACCGGTTTATGGTGCACCTAACCTCACTCTTACCCCCACCATGTTCCAAAGACATGGGACAGTGTTAATAAAAGTAATCCCCTCCAGGTGAATCTCTTACACACGTAATGGAAACAAAAAGGCATGGCATGTAAAACACAAAAATGCTCGTGAATTACTTTTTACTAAGTCCACATGCACAAAGAATTACTTATTAAGTTGTTTTATGCATAACAAATATACTTATGTAAAATAAATTTCTTACCTAAGTAATACTTAAGTAAATAATCAATTTCTTATACTTATACTTAAGATGCTTTATGAATACGCCCCCTGGTGTCTTCCTCCACCATCAGAGCTGGAAAGTCGCCATATGACCTATAATTGAGTCGGTGCGACGTTATATCCAACAAAATAAATAAATAACTCTTGTAACTAATGTTGAGTAATACATCGCCGATCTATCACAGTCAGCCTTGTTCGTCTTGTTATATGTTTTCTGTCGGGTTTCTAAATGGGCATGTGGACTTAGTAAAAAGTGATTGTTTCAATATCAGTAGGACACGAAAAGTAGAAACTGCAGACTCGCCTTCACTTTTACAGGCGTGTTATTCTAAACATTATGAGAAGTGACATAGATTTAAACCACATGACAGTAGTGGTCTGATTAAATGGGATAAGGCCGTAACTTTATTATTGTAATATCATTACAGAAACTTAATACAATATCATTGCATATTGCTTAAAGTATAACTATTATGAAACGAAATCTGAAATGTAGTAGCTTTTTTAAAGCTTGCATAGGAACAAAAACGGCCACATTGCTGAAGCTATAATGATGAGCACAAAGCACTAGATAATACAAGGAGAATGCACTGTGCTAGGCAAGCCTAGCTACAGACAATCCGTGGCTAAATGCACAACAAAATTTAAATTTTAATTGTTCAAACTCAAACGAATCCGCAATGATGCCTGCAACACTTTTTGGTACGATAGCTTATCTTTATCTACAAAAGGAACTGTGTATCACCGAGGCAGTATGTGGCATGACCTGGTGTGTTAACACTTACCATGCTGGACACGACTGATTCTGCCTTTGCGACCAGTGCACACGATCTGCACTATTTGCCATTGTTCCAGTATCTTTTTGGTATGTACCCCTTTTAACAGTTAATGGTACTGTCCAAATTGAAAGATGGACAATTTCATTATAAAAATTTAGTAGGGTAAGGATTAACGTTGAAAATGTATAACACGGCAGCAAAATTCTTTTTAAAACTGTGTTTGGGTAAGGAGTGTGAGTTTTTTTTTGTACACGAAGGACTTAAATATAAAAGTACCACACCCGTGAACTTCTCGTGTGTGAAATTGTTTAATCGTGGCACGTTGTATAAATACATGTATTTATTCCATGTACAAGTAAGACTGCAATAAATTTGTCATATTTTTAAATTGAAACTAGAAATTGCTTTTGTAAAAAAGCATGTCTCCCCCAATGCAAAGTCCTATAGGCAAGAAGTCAATAGGGGTCAGAAGCCAAAGTCAAAGAGACACTGATGGTTGGCTGCAATAGGGACCATCTACTTGGCATGTCCAGTCATCCCGCTAAATTTCAACACTCTTAGCCTAGTGGTTCTCAAGTCACTGTTCAGGCTCCTGTGACATTGACCTTTGATCAAGTGACCTCAAAATGAAGGAGGGTTCATCTACTCTGCATGTTCAATCATCCTATGAAGTTTCAACATTCTGGGTCAAGTGGTTCTCAAGTTATTGATCGGAAATTGTTTTCCATATACAGGCTCCTGAGACCTTGACCTTTAACAGAGTGACCCCAAAATCGATAGGGGTCATCTACTCTGCATGTTCAATCATCCTATGAAGTTTCAACATTCTGGATCAAGACGTTCTCAAGTTATTGATCGGAAATGATTATCAATGTTCAGGCCACTGTGACCTTGACCTTTAACAGAGTGACCCCAAAAACAATAGGGGTCATTAACTCAGCATGAACAATCATCCTTTGATGTTTGACCTTTGATCAAGTGACCTAAAAATGAACAGGGTTCATCTACTCTGCATGTTCAATCATCCTATGAAGTTCCAACATTCTGGTTCGAGAGGTTTTCAAGTTATTGATTGGAAACGGTTTTCCATGTTCAGGCCTCTGTGACCTTGAACTTTAACAGAGTGACCCCAAAATCGTTAGGGGTAATCTACTCTGCATGACCAATCATCATATTAAGTTTCAACATTCTGGGTCAAGTGGTTCTCAAATTACTCACCGGAAATGGTTTTCAATGTTCAGGCCCCTGTGACCTTGACATTTAACGGAGTGACCCCAAAATCGATAGGGGTCATCTACTTTGCATGTACAATCATCCTATGAAGTTTCAACATTCTGGGTCAAGTGGTACTCAAGTTATTGATCGGAAATGATTTTCAATGTTCAGGCCACTGTGACCTTGACCTTTACCGGAATGACCTCAAAATCAATAGAAGTCATCTACTTTGCATGTACAATCATCCTATGAAGTTTCAACATTCTCGTTCAAGTGGTTCTCTAGTTATTGATCGGAAATGTTTTTCAATGTTCAGGCCCCTGTGACCTTGACCTTTGACGGAGTGACCCCAAAATGAATACCGGTCATCCACTCTTCATGGCCAATCATCCTCTGAAGTTTCAACATTCTGGGTCAAGTGGTTAACTAATTATTGATCGGAAATGGTTTTCAATTTTCAGGCCCCTGTAATCCTTGACCTTTGACGGAGTGACCCCAAAATCAATAGGAGTCATCCACTCTTCATGGCCAATCATCCTTTGAAGTTTCAACATTCTGGGTCAAGTGGTACTCAAGTTATTGATCGGAAATGATTTTCGATGTTCAGACCCCTGTGACCTTGACCTTTACCGGAATGACCCCAAAATCAATAGAAGTCATCTACTTTGCATATACAATCATCCTATGAAGTTTCAACATTCTCGTTTAAGTGGTTCTCTAGTTATTGATCGGAAATGTTTTTCAATGTTCAGGCCCCTGTGACCTTGACCTTTGACGGAGTGACCCCAAAATCAAGAGGAGTCATCTACTCTTCATGGCCAATCAACCTCTGAAGTTTCAACATTCTGGGTCAAGTGGTTCACTAATTATTGATTGGAAATGGTTTTCAATGTTCAGGCTCCTGTGACCTTGACCTTTGACGGAGTGATCCCAAAAACAATAGGGGTCGTCTACTCCAGCAGCCCTAAAACCCTTTGAAGGTTCTAGGTCAAATGGTTCTCTAGTTATTGCTCGGAAATGAAGTGTGACGTACGGACGGACGGACGGACGGACGGGCGGAAATTCTAACGAAACGGTATTTATGTGACACCCCCATTGTTCTCTCTATTGTTCTATCAGCCACATAAAAAGAAAAAGGTCACATAAACAGAACGGAATGAATGACATCAAAGAGAAAGTACCGTTATGAAGTCACTTAACCATCATTTCGCGGGCACGGACGGACGGACGGACGAACAGGGCAAAAACAATATGTCTCCCCCAGGAGACATAATTAATCTAGACCTATTGTTCGTCAGCAAGGTTTTAAAATGTAGCATAATTTAAAATTCGTACCTGTACAAATGAATTCTTTTAGTGTCAAGTGTCTACTTTTGTTTATGACACATGGTGTATTCAAAGGTATCTAAAAGGCAGAAATGATTTCGTTGAAGTCATTTCAGTCAATTGAAGCATATTCGGCAAAATGAACCATCTTTACGATAGCTGTCCCATGAAACAATATCTTTGAGACTTACTGGGGATTTAACTGACATCACTTCACGAGAACTTCACAATGATTGAATACAGTTTTAAGGCATACTAGAATACAATAAAATATGTTTCAGAACTAGGATTAGCATTAAGTTTCGAAGATCACATATCGGTGTATATCGGCGTTCTCCGCAGGTCGTATTGTCAATACCGTCAGCCACACACTTTTCATAAACATAATCCACACTTTCTAAGACCGAGCAACCCATTGTGATTTCAGTTATACATTTGTTTACTGGTACCTCTCTGTATGTTGTACATTTTGCAGAGTATATGTTACAGTCATTCTGCATTTTCTCCATATAATCTGTATGACACGTGAATATTTCAACAGCTCATAAAATTACATACAGGAAATTTAGTAAGGTGACGTCAGAATGATTAACGCTAACATTGATTGGACTGTGCAGCGGAAGTATAACATCATCCTAATAGTTTTTGTACTGATCGCAATTTCTATCTTATTGCGCAAAATACCTTGTGCCGCTCATATTGCATTGATTTTCAATAAAAAAAAACAATCAGATTGCTTGGAACATTACTTTTTGATAAAAAAAATCATTCCTATCTGCTTGGAATTAAAATATACCCCTGCATAAAATTATTGCGTCAACAATGATGTATTCCCTGTGAGTATGGTTTATTTGGACAACCACCTTCGTAAATTAAATAGGTTTGAATTCATACCTAAACCACAGATATCTTGTATTTTATTTTAGACTCTCTAAATTGTTTACCCTTATCAAAATAATATTTCAGACCATCTTTCATGGCAAAAAATCCTAACAAACGTGAGCTAAAAGCACACACGTTGTGGAAATACTGAATGAAACGTAAACTCATGCTTAATGGCACTGCAAAAATAGTTTAAGGTACTTTTTGTATACGGATGTACAAAACGGAAAATGTCATTATTAGATATTGCATGAAAAAAAAATAAAGAAAAAGAGAAATACAAACAAGAAATGCCTAATTGAACATTCCCTACTTCGCGGTGAGCAAACACACATTTTTCTGCAGTTTCTATATTTGACATAATACATCAGAATGAAATGAAAGGTGAAAGGCAGCAAAAGTGCATTAAGCACATGCAGAAAGTATCGGTCCGGTCAACTATATAAATAGGGAGACTATATATACACAGTAGTTAAAAATGTATTATGAACACAAACATTTGTTCATTCCTCTTTGTTGTACTAAGATAGGGTTTTTGCGAACGTGATGTTTGCTGATACACACCTACACCCATTTTAAATTTCATTAACTTACGTTTTCTTGTAGAACAACATTTATACTCTAGAAATATCCAAAGAAAAAAGTGGGGGTCATGTTTGATGCAAGAATAATATTTCCGTTCAAACTTTTTAAACTAAAATGACAATCACAATTTAGGGTAGGGTTGTATGAACAAATTTCACATGGTAAACTGGTTTTGAGTCTCTTTATAACATGCAAATGCTACCAGTATGTAAAGTATAGGCATGCAATGTGATTTCAACCAAGAGAAAGCAATGCTTGTAAGGAAAAATCCTGCTTACATAAAAAAGAACTGAGAACTCAATGAATCCGCCATTATGCTACCATTTTTTACCGGTGCTCAGGCTATTTAGTGTCTGTATGCCTTATGTATCATTAAGTAAATGTTTACATAATTATTTATATATATATATAAGAAACCGTCTTTACTGTAGGTTTCAGATCTATACTAATCATGCTGGAATCTTGCCTTTATTGATGAATTCTGTTGAACGTTTTCTGTTTTATTACTTGAAGTTTATAAATATCCATCTTTGTTTTCACTCTCTTATCATTTATGAGAAGTTACCTAAGTTTTACGTTTCATCTTTTTCCGTAAAGAATCACAATCACATTTCAGTTTCATTTTATATTACGATCGGTAGTTCTTAAAATAAAATAAAAAAGTGGAAAACCGCAGGTCCCCAAACACGACATAAACTAAAATGTTGCAGGCTCGGTTTGATTTAATAGCCTGTTCATGGACGGTAGTGGAAGAGCAAGCTACCGTCCACGCCCTCAAGCCCCTGGTTGAGCAGAACTCAACAAGTAACAGAATGTAATTTGTAGACATCCGCAGATGTATACATACGGCGGTGCACATGGAACCTTCAATGATGCACATAGTGCAATTCCATGAAAAGCGGCGTAAGGTCCGTAGATAAAAAAATGGCTATGCCCTAAACGAGAAAACAATGGGCAGAACTAAACAAACTTGAGTTTGGAGAGGTGATCTGTGGTTAAGTCAAGTTTACTTCCGTTTGCTGTATCTGTAGAGACAATTTTCAATGTCATTTTCATAGTCTGTTAGATAAATGATTTGAGACTCTTATGTGGTATGCAGGACTATCTTCAATGCGGTATTTGATTACAACAGGGCGAAGATTTTTCCACCCATTCCTTCCGATCAACAGAATTGGTTTATTGTTAACAATCTCAGATACATAACAGTTTTACTAATTAATTGATAATCCAAAATAAAACATAAAGAGCAGAACCTTTCGAACCATTGAGCAACATTGTGTAGTTTGTATGTTATAGAATTTTCCTTACATACGTACTACTTTTGAGCTTTTGAGCGTTTCAATCAGCTGACGCAGGTTTTTATCTGTACATGTGTAATTACATTAACATTAACTTTAAAGAAACATCCCAATAAGAATAATCTTTATCATAAGTACAGTCAAAGTTTAATACTCATTGACAAACTATAGTGCTTTTGGCTATGAAAACATTAAAATATACTATTAGCCTCTACTACAATGAACATAGTTTCCTGCTTTTCAGGTATGTATAAATGTCTGGTTACCGTCTAAGCTGGTAACAACACATTGCTCTGCGAGTTTGAAAATTCAGTAGTTTGTAAGATACTGGCAAAATGGTTTGCGTTAAAACATTTTTTTTCAGCGTATAATCTTGATCGAAAGGGCTGCGTGTATGTACCGTTGTCATGAGATCATTTTTACGATATGAACTAATAACAAGCATAGAAACGAGATACTTTGAAACCATGGTAACGAACATTCAATGAATGATGCAGGTATATATTATTGTGACTCTCTGCGTGACATCTTTCCCTACAATTGAGATAATTATGTTTTTTAAACGCAATCATGCCTAATCAGCTTAGAAAATGAAAGAAATGAACAAAGGTTTTCTTCGTTATGTTTGGTAATCAATTATTATCTCGCTGATATTTCCGGGACATCATGAATTATTCTTTTGTGACATTAGTGCAAAAACTGGACGGTCAAATATATTAACTTGTATAAAATGTACCCAGCAAATGAGCCGTTTTTTACAGGTTGAAGGTACATAATTTGTTCGTAATCGATACAAGTATATTCCATATAAAATATTAAGTTATACTTTCAGTGGTAATTTGTTAATGTTTATTTGTTAATTCCGACATTTATTTTATTATTTGTGATCTAAGGAAACATTGATGCAATTCTCTGCATTCCTCCTAATAAAAGGCTTATCATAAAATATATTATCAGCTTGAATTTATACAGTTTGCTTAAGCATGCAACTTGGACAAAACACTCTGTACCCTGCCAAAAAGTCGCTTAGTTAAGGAATTAGTTGCACCGAAGAGGTAACCGCAATATTATGATCATGACTGGAGAGCAAATTTTACCCCTAATCTGAATATGAGCACGAAATATACTATGTCGTGTGCAGATGTTTTCACATGGTTGAATGCACAAAACATAAATAACGTTTTTATTTCCTATTCGTCAGTAAAAGTGATAATTCATAAATGAGAAGAATGTATTGGTAGCGGAAGACAACTGGGAGTTCTTCACTTTAGTTCTACATAGCCTGTTTAATGTGAGCTTTCGATCAGGTCAAGTACCAACACAATAGTCAAAAAGTATAATGAACCCAATACCAAAGTCAAGTGGTGCAGATTAAGGGACCCACTGTCATACAGGGGTATTTCATTAGCATCTACTAAGTATAAGTTGTACAGTTGTATTCTTAATGAGCGTATTGTCAAATGGACGGACTACAGTGGCCTTATTGTGGGAGAGCAAAATGGTTTTCGCAAAAAAACGTAGTGCTATAGATCATCTGTCTGGAAGTTTATCAAATATCATTGAAACACGTAAAAGTAATAAACAGTAAACTGAGCCTATATCGACTTTCGCAAGACGTTCAACTCCGTTGACAGAAATTTACTTTGTAAATTAAGCGACATTTCCCTGTCAACCAAAGTGCTCTCCGCCGTAAGATTATTGTACCGTTATGTTTCTTCATGCGTCCGTGATAATGGTTGACCATCTGGTTTAATATTTATACTGGCCTACGACAAGGCTGCTCCTTATCAACTGTTCTGTTCAACTTATTTATAAATGATTCAGATGTCTCGCTAAAGAGCCTAAACAAATATAAATTGATAAAGGTAACGAGCGGATATGCATACTTTCATGCTGATGATACTGTGTTAAATTCAGAAAATGAAGGCGACCTTCAGGCTATACTAACCTGTTTAAGGCTATACTAACCTGCTTTAAAAGAAAGTAAAAGGGAAACTGGCTTCTCTTCTCTCATACCCTCGTGGCGATGGATTCCATCAGGAATGAGGTGTCGAGAGTGATTAATATAAATAGAACTTGCTTCACAATCGACCTACAATAAATTATGTATAAACTAACCTGTTTAAATGATTGGTGTATAAACTGAACAGTTCATGTGTTGTTCGAGTAATATCCTAAGAGACATATGTATGAGGAAGTAAATAGTTTTCTTGTATAAATGCAATTCACCACCATGCAATGAGATTTTTTCTGGGCACTGGCAAATATACTCCAAATGTAGCTGTTCAAGGTGAAATGGGCTGGAGGCCAATTTTAATCGAACATTCGAATTATATACGTAATCATTAGAATCGTTGTTTAAATTATGATGACACAATAATTAATAAACATATTACTAAAGGTCATTATAGATGTAAAAACTGGCATTTTATGGTTAAAGACAGGTTGAATATTTTTGGTTTACAGTCATACATGTAGTAACCTTTACCCCCTAAACATCAATTGTTGTTTCAAATGTTCTAATTGACATACACATTGGACAGTGGAATAATGATATCCAGAGAGTTACTGGTGTAAATGTCAAAGGACGTAACAAATTAAGAACATATAGGATTTTTAAATATTGATACCATGCTGAACAGTCTTCCATTTCCATACAGATCAGCTCTTGCTGAATTTAGATGCGGAATAGCATCAATAAGTTTGGAAACTTGGCGTTATAAATATATAACTCAATGTAATAGAACATAATTATGCCCATTATGTTCAAAAGCTATAGAATCTGACTTACATGTCCTTTTAGAATGTCATTCATTATTTAGAAGACAAGAGAATTTTGTTTGAAAAACTAACATTGTAAACAGTAACTTTGGAGTACTCAGCAAAAACGTGTTGCAATATTTTACTTATTAATAGTGAATCGTAAACAATTCTAATATTAGCTAATGTATTTTAAGACTTATATGTACCTCTTAATTAAGAACAATAATTAACATTTTGGATTTTATCTAACTTGGGAAATATCTGTTTATCTACTCACTTCTTATTTCATTATAAGTGATATATTCTTAAAAATATGATATAACATAGAAAAGTACAAAATATCAAACAGGGAATGCCACGTACCAAAAACGCAGCCTCCCCAAAACGAAACCCACAGCACGCAGACGTGTACACCACAAACGCACACACACAAAGCCAACACCCGAGGACAAAACGAACAAAGGAACACAGTCGGGCACCGCCTTGGAACGGTCAGTGGCAAAAAAACCACTGGGGAGTTTAAACCGGTTTAGGGTGCACACCCAACCTCACTCTTACCCCCACCATGTTCCAAAGACACGGGACAGTGTAAATAAAAGTAATTCCCTCCAGGTGAATCTCTTAACACACGTTATGGAAACAAAAAGGCATTGCATGTAAAACACAAAAATGCTTGTGTATAAATATATAAAAAGCAAACCTTAAGAACCAAAAACGTATGTACTCAATGCCTTTCAGAAGACAGAACAGCAAGAGAAGCGCCCTTAAAGACACACCACGACCTAGTGACCTACTTTTTTCACTCACAAAAACTTCATGAAAATCATTTTTGAAGTACAGGTAATATACAGTTCACATGCAAACTTATTCAGTCAATCTCTTTTCAGCATTTTTTCAAAAAGATAGATGAATAACTGTTACACTGTAGAAACAAAATGTGATTGAAAATTCACTAAATACACTGATTTTTATACATATTGCTAGTTATTCAATAAAATGTTAAACCATTACACACATTGTCTTGGCCTAATATATGTCACTGTCAATTTGTAACTATATACTTGTTATTTCTCATTTTCTTATAGTGTGTATTGATCTGCAGAAATAGTCGGCCTCGAGGGTAACTGTTTAGGCGGTAACGAGGCTCCCTGCCGAGTTACCGCCTATACAGTTACCCAAGAGCCGGATATTTCCATCTGCACCAATAACCAGTGACAGAATCTTTTTCTTGCATACCGATTTCAAGAAATAATAATAAAAATAAAATCAATCGAACGGCTTTCTTTTTAGAACTATTTCTTGTAGCAGTGTTTAATGTCTAAATATATTACTGAATTATTGTAGCAGTATGAACTTTTCTTAAAAGATTAATGTTAGATTTGACCATACTTTGTTTCTGAAGTGTAAGATAGTTATCATTCTATTTTTGTTTTGAAACTATACTGAAAAGAAAATGACTGTATAAAATTGCAGATGAAGTTGTGAAAACACATTTATTTAGACACCTGTTGTCTTGTAGAATAGCTTTATTTTCCAGTAATATCAGAATGATTTGCACGAAGTTCATTCGGGAGGGAAAAAAGGTCACCAGGTGGTGGTAGGTCTTTAAAGGCTAGGTATTGCTATGTTTCCTGCACATACAGACTGTAAACTGCTCTGTTTTGAGCATATTAGGTTTTAATACGTATTGTCCAGAGTGACATGGACAGCCGGTTGAAAAAGTGACTCAGAGAGAAATTATTAAATAAATAAATATGGTAATTTCCAAATATATCTGATTAAATCGAGGCGTCACCATGTCTGCAAAACTAATCAGTAATAACACATACCTATACACACAACTCGGCTGGGTGTGGGAATTCTGCAGCGGATGCGATGAGGTGCACTGATTGATTTTACGCTTGTCTGTGTTAGTTTTATTGTTTTTGTTTTTTTTTCCTTTTCAATTGTTTTTTCCCTACTTTTCTTCTATTTTTAATTTACTGCCTTAACTCTTCTTTTATATATTAAGTTTATATCTTAAAATTATATTTTGTTAAGCATATAATTTTTCCATTCTAGACCAAACAAAAATCCGCCATTTAGTTTAATCTAACATTAATTTGACAGCCAGGGACGGACCGATTTCTAATGTTGGCAAAACTTGTGGTCCAACCCTTTTGTATTATCACACATTCGCAAAGTTACTGAATACTTCCTAATGTACAGTAGTAATATATATGTCTTGTATAATGATAGTTTGCTGTTGTATATATATTTACATATGTATCTGTAAAATATTGTCTTGATGTACATTACCGTAATGTCTTGTGTGATGATTACAATAAAATATGATTAAACTAAACACAACTGGATGTAATGATGATGCTTTTGGTGCTGATGATCCTTTTGAGGATTTCAATGAACGTAACCTATATTACAAATAAGCTTCTCCAACAGGGCTACCGTTATTATAAATTACGTAAATTCTTTTCCAAATTTTACTATCGTAATTCATATTTGATTCTGAAATAAAATAGCAATTTAAAGACACTTCCGCGAGAAGGTATATCAAAACCTGCTTTTTATGGGGATGTGGTTTACAAACTTCGTGAGATTTTGGGTCATGTCAATTTTCCAATTGTATTTAGTAAAGTCATTAAACGTTTTATGAAAAGAGGTTATGACCCAACTGTTTTGAGACACACCGCATGTTTGGTGTTCAGCCCTTTTACAGTGTGATTTCCGTCTTCTGGCCTGTTTCGTCGGGCCCTTAAGGGTGTTTCCCTTGTTGCTCTGTCTTCTGCAAAGGCATTGAGCACATGCGTTTTATGTTCTTAAGGATTGCATATATATATATAAATACACACACAAGATCATTTTTGTGTTTAACATTACATGCCTTCTTTTGTGTTTTACATTACATGCCTTCTGTTCTGTTGCCTTTACGTATATAAGAGTTTCACTTAGCGCAGATAACTTTTATTTTGTCTTGTGACTTTGGAACATGTTGGGGGTAAGAGTGAGGTTAGGTGCATCAAAATCCGGTTTAAACGCCCCAGTGGTGGTTTTGCCACTCACCGTTCCAAGGCAGTGCCCCACTGTGTTCCTGTATTTGTTATACCCCCACCAAACTTGTTTGAGGGGGGTATATAGGAGGCAGTTTTGTCGCGTCCCGTCGCGTCCCGAAATCTATTATCTCAGTTATTACCAAATGGATTTGATTCAAACTTAAAATACATGTTCCACCTTATCACCCACATCATGTGACACAAGGTGCATAACTCTTGACACCAAGTTTTCATGAATTATGTCCCCTTTTACTTAGAATTTAAGGTTAATTTTGATGTATTTTCACTATATCTCAGTTATTACTAAATGGATTTGATTCAAACTTAAAATAGATGTTCCACCTCATCACCCACATCATGTGCCCACATCATGTGACACAAGGTGCATAACTCTGACACCAAGTTTTCATGAATTATGTCCCCTTTTACTTAGAATTTAAGGTTAATTTTGTTGTATTTTCACTATATCTCAGTTATTACTAAATGGATTTGATTCAAACTTAAAATAGTTGTTTCACCTCATCACCCAGATGATGTGACATAAGGTGCTTAACTCTGACATAAATTTTTTATGAATTATGTCCCCTTTTACTTTAAATTTAAGGTTGATTTTGATGTATTTTCACTATATTTCAATTATTACAAAATGGATTTGATTCAAACTTAAAATAGATGTTCCACCTCATCACCCACATCATGTGACACAAGGTGCATAACTCTGACACCAATTTTTCATGAATTATGCCCCTTTTTACTTAGAATTTAAGGTTAATTTTGATGTATTTTCACTATATCTCAGTTACTACTGAATGGATTTGATCCAGACTTAAAATAGATGTTCCACCTCATCACCCACATCATGTGACACAAGGTGCATAACTCTGACACTAATTTTTCTTGAATTGTGTCCCCTTTTACCTAGAATTTAAGGTTAATTTTGATGTATTTTCACAATATCTCATTCTGAATGGCTTAGAGCCAAAGGGAAGTAACCTTTTTTTAACTTTTGTACTGAGTTTCTTCCCCTTAAATTCCAGGAATTATTCTATTTTTAGAAATCCTATTTTTAGATTTTCAGTATTTTAGGTATTTTCTAACTTTTTTTTATTATAAGTCCTATGTAAAAAGTAAAAACATTTTTCTGTGGTAACATGGGTCGGTAAGACACTTTTTTGTATTCACTTTTAGTGTATCTCTAATATTAGAGATTTAATATATTTACTTGTATTACTATACTAGTATTACTTATATGTGGAAGCCCAGGATGAAGTACTCCAAAGTATTTTTAGATTCCTTATGGTTGCCATTCTTCTGTGACAAGACCGTATGGTTGGGGTATGAGTCACTCCTGTGACTGTTCTAGTTTGTTTTGTCCTTGTGTGTTTATTTTGTGTGTGTGGTGTACGCGTGTTGGTCGTGTGTGCCTTTGGGGAGGCTGCGTTCTTTTGGAACGTTGCTTTCCCTGTTAGATGCCTTAAGAGCTGTCACTATGTTCTAGGCATTATTAAAAATGTAGAATAACATCGTCATTGATCAAGTAATTTTATATTTGAACAGTCACAGTTACACACTACTGGATGCACATGCCATTAAAGGGTCATTAAATTTGCCTTAAATTTTTCAAACGTTTTTAACAGAGTTTTAACAGGTCACCATTAAAATTCACCCATTACTTCTTACTATTTAATGGGATTTTCATGACCATAGTTTTAATGCCATACATTAAAAATGACTTTTATGGCCATGAAAAGCTGATTAAAATAAACCATTAAAATAAGTTAACAGGCTCCTTAAAACTCCATGAAAAATTTTAATTGGCATGAAATTAATGTGCCATTAAAAAGTACCCCCTAATTCCACATTAATTAGTAAGACCTAATGGGGCCATTAATTTTTTTAATACTCTTTTAATGGCCGTTAATTATTAAAAAATTGATTAATGGTTTCATTAAATATGTCAGATTCAATTTTAATGGGTTCATAATATTTTAATTGTATAGCAAATAAAGGGCCATGAAAATTTGCCTTCAGAATTAGACATCTTAAGATAATCAACTTCATATTAATATTTGCCGTATTGATTTAAACTACATATTACTACACATGTAATAATATCTATACATATGTACTGTTTTGTAAAATGCTAGAAGAATATTTGTTTCTTCTTTTTTCTTTTATTATTTTGTAATGTAAACACATGTAACAGCCTCGTACAAACATTTGTTATATTGTAACCTTATTCTGTCATATGTTCATATGAAATGAGAAAATAAATGGATATTGTATTGTATTGAGTTGTACTGAGAAGGGTTTACAGGTACCGGTTTAATAGATCAAGTGACCATGTGGGTAGTTTTAACTATTCAACATTATAATATTGACAAACATTCTGACCAAGTTTTTATTGGTATAGACATAAGGCATCAGGTGTATTCAAAAAGCAACTGTTGATGACAATGTCAGCGCACAATGGGCAATACAATTTAGCCCTACTTCAGTATTTTGTGCTCACGTGCATGCACTGTACAGCTAAGAGCAAATGTTTGAGGGATTGCATCACAAGTAGCTTCTCCCATCTCCAACTAAGCGTACCGCACTCTTTGATTCATTGAAACGAAGAAGCGATTGATCTGCTCATGCCTCAAATGCATTTAAATCAGAATGTAAATCTTCACAATTATGTGTACTGTTCACTTCTCTATAAACCTTAGTTTCTACTCAAGGATTTGAAAATTTGAAAACTAGTCTGAACACATTTTATAATATAAATTCCTTACCCAACCCATTTTCTTATACAAATGCTGATTATTTGGACAAAAAAAACAATATTCAAAATATACAGAATTTCACTTTTTTTTCAAAGCCATTAACTATTTTAGCTACCAAACTAAATTTTTAATGGCATGATTCATGGTCAAAAATGGGTGTTTTAATGGTATTTTAACACGTAACCCATTAATATTGTGAAACCTGTTAAATAAAGTGATGCAAGAATTAATGGGGTTAATTAACGGTTTTTCCTATTTTAATGGATATTTTACAGGGTTTTAAACCATGTTTAATGGTATGTGCATCCAGTAGTGATACCTAGCCATTCATACCTGACAGTATGACTGAGGCTTAAAGGAAAAACCCACACTTTTAACTTAGTGCATTCAACTGTTAAAAAGAAAGTTATGCACGTATTTCATCAATTTGCATGGGAATATTTTGATAGCCAATAAAATTTTCCATCCACACATACTCATATTTTGCGGTTATCTCTTAATTGTATGCTACAAAACACAAATAAATGATACATGGTGACAATAAATACGTACAACGGGTACAGTATTTCTGACATAAAATTAGAACTAGATGTGTGTCCATAGAACACAGGTGCCCCCACTCCTGCCACTGTAACATGGTCTTATGACTCAGGTTAAATAATTTTTAAGATGTTTGCAACACAAACTTTTAAGAACCTTAGGTGTATGTTTCACTTAATTAGCCATTACTCTGGCCTAGCTGAGTAAAATCCTAAAGGGAACACTTCACAGGCTATAAAACAATCCTCTAATGTTTTATGATTCTAGGTCAAGTACATTTTAACATACATGTTTCACAAACTTTTTTTTGAGTAAGTCTGGACAAAAAGTCTGGTCTTGTGTAATGAAAAAACTTAAAAGAAACAAAATAAGTCAGGGGCTATAACTCCTACACGACTGAATGAATCCTGACGCGAAACCCCAGGTGCACAACTGCACATGCTGACCAACATTCCTATAAACTTTGGTGAATCTAGGTCAAATACTTTTGGAGCTAAGCGCGACACAACATTAAAATGACCAGTTTTTTACTGAGTCAGTGACCATAACTCCTACACGACTGAATGAATCCGGACGCGAAACCCCAGGTGCACAACTACACATGCTGACCAACATTCCTGTAAAGTTTTTTGACTCTACGTCAAATACTTTTGGAGCTAGGCGCGACACAACACTAAAATGACCAATTTTTACAAAGCGCGACAAAAACATTAAAATGACCAATTTTTTACTAAGTCAGGGACCATAACTCCTACACGACTGAATGAATCCGGACGCGAAACCCCAGGTGCACAATTACACATGCTGAACAACATTCCTATAAAGTTTTGTGACTCTACGTCAAATACCTTTGGAGCTAGGCGCGACACAACATTCTCGGAAGGACGGACGGACGGACGGACAAGAGCAAATCTATATGCCCCCACCACTCGGGGGGGGGGCATAAAAGTGACTGAAAAATTCTGCTGAATTTAGCAAAAGAAACAGTTTGTTTCTTGCTTATCATCAGTTTACCTTATCAAGAAACTTCCAGCACCTTACGTAACCTATTTTATTAGGTTCTTGATTTCAATTCTGATGAACTATAAGAAGTGCTGGTCTTATATAATAAGCCATCTTTCCTATTTTGTCAGCTATAGCTAACCCGGTTATTTGAGATGTCGATAATAGCCAGTGATAAGAGATGTCTTCTCGCACCTATTGAGTTCCAAAATGTTTGCCAGAAAGAAGCCATTTGTAACTAGTCATCAGAATGCACGTTCACTTGAGAGAGTGGAGACATTCTGAATACAAAGTAAGTTTTAGCTTTCAGGGTAAAATTAAAATAAAAAATTTGCTTGGAATTATTCGGGCACGAGAGAGAAATAGCCAAACATGAACATGAAATCACTTGTCAAACTGCAGATTCATCAGCATATAAATACACTGTTTAATTTCTTAGTGTATTGACATTAAGTATATAATTATGATATCCCGATAATGTAATTATACATAAATATAATCGCTGTACCCCTTTGATGAATTTTATGCGGAACTTGCATGAAATAATAACGAATTACTTTGAGTTGTGTGCAAAAGATATGTCAACAAAAATATTATGAATATTTATATTGCCATAATGTTTAAACGACAATATAAGCATTTCAGAATTTTCATTTTGGTTTATCTTGATAAAGCGAGTATTTCATGCTTTTGGCATTGTGAGCCAAGTTCGACATAAATTACTAAGACATATTTCAGTATTGTTTAATATAAAAATTATAAATGAAAAATCGATGCTATTCGATGCTGTTTCAATTGACAGATTTAAATGTTTGATTATAAACCCGTAAAAGTAAGTATTTTTACTTCAGAAAATGTTTCTTTTTCTGTACTGTTGCTGCATTAAGTCACTTTATGAGCTTAAGATATTTCCCTATGTATTAGGCATTGTTTCCCTTAATATGGGATCCTGGCACCAAGTCTGTAAATTATTCACAACGGCCTACTCACACCCTATTACCTGATGTCCACCACGCCGGGGGATGCGGCTGCCACAGAGGTATGAAATCAATAACGATGAGTAGTGGTGTTAGTCTTTTGAGCTGTATTTTTTCATTTCGACTTTCCATGAAAATATTCTGGTACAAGCCTACGTGTTAATGCCTTGACATATTATATAATTAATCCTGGTCGCCAACTTTGCGAAATAAAGAACAATTCAGCTGTTTAAATTGGACGTTTATTTAAATTGATGCGAAAAAAAGTCTGTCCGTACGTCTACACCGACGTTCTGACCCTCCAAAGGGACCCGGGTATAGTCAGGCATGATAAACTTTACCGCAGAGGGCATTTTTAAATGATGCCCATCCCGCCGAGGAGTCAAAATATAGGCTACCGTTTACGGCAGAGGGAAATTTCGTGTAAAACGTCTATTCTGGCTGTTTGTTTCGCTTTTAAGACTTGTGAGGTCATGGAATCATTTGCAGTATGCATCGTTTATACTTATGTTTACATGTTTAATAATGGGCGATTTTCAATGGCGAACACCGCTGTAACACGGTGTTAATTAGTCTATATCTATCTCCGACGTTGCATACTATCTGCTACATGTATAGATTGGTTCTGCGCATGCTGAATTCATTTTTGTTTCAATTTCTTTTATGATGAAATACAGAAATAATGATATCTTAAGTCCTGGTACTTGCGTTCTTGCAGGATTCAGTGTTGAAGTTACAGTTAATATTAGATATCAAATCGTTCTGCATTTATTATATAAAGCTTTCATTTAAATACACATCAGATCATATAGTTTAACATAGTTTATCGAGTAGTGTTTTTAAGCATAATATATTTAAAATATATGTGAATTGTATTAAAAAGATGCTTAGACACTGATTTGCAGCTTACGCTAGAGTGATTGACCATTTAGTCACATGGAACTAGAATAAGATGAAAACACTTGGAATGCTGGATATAGGACAGAAAACATACACCGACGTGATTCCAAACGAAGGTGAAATATTCATTTCTAGTGACCAGCGTGTGGGCATTTATCGAAGTTACAGGGCAAAATATCAAAATTGAATACATCTTTAAAGTTGTCAAGAGAGATCGATCAGAACGAAATCTTCGTTTCAGATAGTAACTCGGTAATAACAGGTGGTTTAGTTATTTCCGTTGCATTTTGATAGATCTCTCTTGAAATGACAATTAACTAAATGGTCAATTACTCCAGTGTTAACTTCAAAATCATTGTTACAGTAATAACACATGTATGCCTTCATCTTTGGTTCTGAAATTGAATACAAAATAAATTATTTAGAACATTTCTGTAAACGATTAATGAATAACAGCTTTATTTAGAACCGATCACTTGACTTATGCCACTGACAACAAATATATTTAAATTTTCTAGCCTAACTGATCTTTTATGTAGAACTATGTTACTATCAGTAGCCTCTTAGTATGAAAGCTTGATAATGCAAAACAATTTGATATCTAATATTAACCTATATTCAACACTGAATCCAGCAAGAACGCAAGTACTAGGACTTAGGATTTAATTGCTGGCAGCAAATGTCTGTATATTATGATAAAAAGAACCAAAAATGATTTTACAAAACTTAGACTTTCAGTGGCAAAACAACTCTATACATGTACAGTATCAGACTGTATGCAATGTAGGAGATATATATAAATACAATCTAGACTGATTGCAAAACGATTTATCATTTGATATAAACCGTAAATTCAACACTGAATCCAGCAAGAGCGCAAGTCCTGATACCATCAGGAATTACGATATCATTATTTTTGTATATTTCATGATAAAAGAAATTGAAACAAAATTGAGTTTACAAAAACGAAGACTTATAGTAGTAAAACAACGTCGGAGATAGATAGAAGTTCAATCTAGACTGATTAACACCGTGTTACAGCGGTGTTCGCCATTGAAAATCGCCTATTATTAAACACATGTATAAACAATGCATACTGCAAAATAATTCCATGACCTCCCAGGTCTCAAAAGCAAAACAAACAGCTAAAATAGACGTTTTTTCACAAAATTTCCCTCTGTCGTAAACTATATCCTATTTTTGACTCCTCGGCGGGATGGGCATCATTTAAAAATGCCCTCTGCGGTAAAGTTTATCATGCATGACTATACCCGGGTCCCTTTGGAGGGTCAGAACGTCGGTGTAGACGTACGGACAGACTTGAAACTTGCCTGGATTATCCCCAGATGATTGATCGTTTGACGTGTGAGGTAAATCCGATGAAAAACTTTTGTAAACACTTCGAATTGGGCCGTTGAATAGGATTTTCGCATCAATTTTTTATAAATGTCCAATTTAAACAGCTGAATACTTCTTTATTTCGCAAAGTTGACGACCAGGATTAATCATATAATATGTTTAGGCATTTACACGTATGCCTGCACCAGAATATCTTCATGGAATGTCGAAATGAAAAATACAGCTCAAAAAACTAACACCACTATTCACCGTTATTGATTTCCTACCTCTGTGGCAGCCGCATCCCTCGGCGTGGTGAACATCAGGTAATAGGGTGTGCTACTTAATTGAGAAATCGTCTTAAACGTCCAACTTTAGACATAACAATAACAAAGCCACGTGGTTACAATAACACATATCATATATAATGCGTACTTCGAATATTTATTTTGCTACCCCACGTTGATTAACAAGGGATACTGTCTGAGAGCTATATTTGGAGACATTATTTTACTATTGATCATACAACAGACATTATTGCTTCAGCATTCCCTATAAAACTGAAAACAGATATCGCTTCTAATAACAGGTCCAATCATTTGACAACTCGGAAGTTATGTACTTGCATAGCTGCAAAGATTAGCCTGTAATTTCTATTTTTAATAACATAAACACATAAAAGGTTAATGGTTAAAAACACTTTCGAAATTGTAACTCAAAATATACTTCATAATGTGTTATAAAAATCAAAAGTCAGCGTTGCCATTTCTGGCACTGAAACTAGGCAAAGTTGAGACACAAATATACGGACTTCAAAGTTGCTTTACCCCAAAGCATTTTAGCCCATGTCCTAAGAAACCCATCCATTATTTTAGAAACGATTTGTGTCGTCGAAACGTCCTGTACAACTTCCAAAATCGGTCAGCTAGATTGTTTTAATGTAATGTGATATAAAATCAAGTACAAAATGTATAATCAATTGTCCAAGTATTTCACTTACATCAAAGAAAAAATGCGGCATATACTGGCATATATGAGCCGTGCCATGAGAAAACCAACATAGTGGGTTTGCGACCAGCATGGATCCAGACCAGCCTGCGCATCCGCGCAGTCTGGTCAGGCTCCATGCTGTTCGCTTTTAAAGCCTATTGGAATTGGAGAAACTGTTAGCGAACAGCATGGATCCTGACCAGACTGCGCGGATGCGCAGGCTGGTCTGGATCCATGCTGGTCGCAAACCCACTATGTTGGTTTTCTCATGGTGCGGCTCATATCACTGTATCAAGATAAATCAAAACCAGTTCAGTGAAATTAATGTAATTCTCTTCACACCGAAAATTAAAATCAGTTGCGAAGAAGAGACAATTTATATGAAAATCAGGTATGAGACTTGTGTCCAATTATCTTCTGTGGTGTTAAGTCATATTAAGTCAATGTTTTCTTTAAATACCAGATAGAGTGCCGAAAAGGAGACAACTATCATTATTCAGGGTGAATTTGTATTATTGTGCCTTTCAGTTCCTCTTCGCAATGTTACATTTAAGTCACTTCAGAAAAGGTAATGTCATTCTCTTACGTATAAAAAATGTGACAAATCAAAAACTATTACAGAGACTGTCATGATACAAGTTATATGACCCAAGGAAGTGCCTACGCCTTTAGTATCTTAAACAATGCAATGGGTCCAGTCGCTTAGGTGACTATGTCTTAGACTAGCTGGCAAACGATGTAGAATGTCCTTTGTTAAAACGTAAAGCTGGTGAGATCAAATATCTCGTATATAAAATTTTCCTCTGGCTACCTTGCCTAAATGATTCGTGCACCAATGATTCGTAAATGGTTTCAGTTATGCGCTAGATAATTTCAGGGATCAAGCAAAAATCATTCAATGTTTCAACTATCAACCTTCAACACAAAATCAGCAGCTTAAACTCCTATAGGCTGGAGATACTATACTGGACTGGTCTTTGTGTCGAAGTTCCCTTCAGACTATGTCTTTGAACAACAACACAGTGTATAGAATCTCTGTACGCCCAAACGGAAGTCGCCAAAAACTAGGCGTTCAAAAATCAAAACACAAATTTTTGCTGTAGGGGATGACTTGGATTTTCATTGTTTATTTCGTTAATATCTCATAAAGTAAGTGTATTTTTTAATTTACATATTTTTTAAGAGCTACTATTTACGTAGATACCAAACACGCCTGTTAAAACTCATAATATACTTAATTTCAAGTGAAATCACGTGTTGGTGTTTGTTCGATTTTGTAATGAAACTATCAATTCTTTGAAATACATGTATCTTGAGCTTTGGCAAAGAATTGAAACCTTTGCTACTTCGTAGATAAATATCTTGCGCATCGATAAATACTAGCATGACTCTATGGTAACGAATACGTTTTCAGGAAAATGTGTTTTTCTGAGACATGTATGCCGATTACACTGTCCCACTATTCGCTACATTTCTGGTCCACTCATTGCAATTTTTAAAATCCGGACTGAACGCTTAGTCGGAAAACTGTACGCCTATTCAAAGGTTTTTTTCATTCCTATATTTCAATGTTTTAACTTTGTTTTATGATAACCAACAGTTAAAAATAATAGTTATAATTTCTTTCGTTTTCAGAACAGTCATGGACCAGTTTATTACTGCAGTTTCGATTCCACTTTTCGTATAGGTTAGTGCTTATTAGTAAGTTTATCAAACTAAAAGGGTATGGCGCGGCGCAGCCGCGCGTCCAATTTAATTTGGTAAATGCGTGCTAATAAACTCTAACCTATTATTTTTTATACTAATGACTAGATTCTTTACACATTAATCACCAATTAATCACTAATGCATCATTCATGTAATCGTTACGTAGCACAACTCGGTGTTTAATCCATTCCTGGCATCTCAGAGACTTGTTCGGACTTTATACGACGGGGACTGTATCATCATTCACAGAAGAAACAGTTGCCTTCGACGCGGTAACTTGTAATTTCTGTTGCTTTTAATACTAGTATGCGGCTCCAAATCCTCGCTGATATCATTCGAATTCAAGCA
This sequence comes from Mercenaria mercenaria, assembly GCF_021730395.1. Classification (NCBI taxonomy): domain Eukaryota; kingdom Metazoa; phylum Mollusca; class Bivalvia; order Venerida; family Veneridae; genus Mercenaria; species Mercenaria mercenaria. Next base: position 51,355,413 of record NC_069367.1, on the reverse strand, counting down.
GATGGAAGCTAACAACCAGTTCTTTCTCATTCATAATTATTGCAGTATTCGCTACACAACAAACTGAAATATGACCGGGCTCCTAGTGATCACATAAGCTGTTCTACATGTATAACTAATCTGAATAAAGCTAGCTACCACTGCCTTGGCAGATAGATGACCGGGACTCGTTTTAATTGGACACTTTGGCTCTACCAAGGTAGACAGCGCGTGTGTCTGTAGGCGGAGTTTAATTTAAAAAAATAATCAAACAATAAGTACAACACATTGAGTGACCTTGACCATGGGTATAATGGACACAGTCCCTGCATGAAAAGGCTTTGTTTGTATTCTGCACAATGTTTATGTAAAGTTACAGTAAGATATAAGCAAAAGTAAAAAAGATGTGACAGAAAGAAAAGGTTGCCGAAAACCTTTAACCAAGAAAGCCAACGCCGGAGCCGGGGCGAATAGAATAGCACCCCTATTCTCCAAATAGTGGAGCTAAAATACAAAGGAAAGAAACAAAACAAAGTGTCCTGTCAAACTGAGCGGAATAAATATATATTTTTCTCGTATGTTAGCGGAAACACGTACACAGATTCTATTTCTTGTCCAAGACAAGGACATCGTTGGTGAAACAGACCAATAAATACTGTTTGACTGTCGCAAGTAAAATACAACTTCCATTTAACTTATATTTATTAATTCAATGAGTACAGTGTATGGAGCCTATAAGCCCAAACACTTCATCATTTCTTTATCGAATAGGCGTACAGTGTTTCGGCGAATAGTGAAACAGTTTTATATAAAGTTTTGCGACTAGGCGGCCAGTGCATAATTCAGATGCATGTTGAATTAAACAATATTTCAACTATTCAGGATTGTAAATGCATATTTGTAGGTATAAACTCGTGTGCATGGGTTGATAATGTAACATTCAAAAGCGGTTCTGACACGAATTTCCATCGCAATTCCTAAATAATTGGCATTTTTAGCCTGAAAGCATCGTCTTTTGCTTTGACCAGTTGTATTTTTGGTGAAAATACGTTTTAATTTCATGCGTTATTGTCTATTTAATGACTGTGAGACATTCATCATACACTGAAAAATATATACAACAAGAATATTTATTTCAAATAGCCACAGAAAAACATAAAAATACTTACTAACGACAGCTTCCAAAAATTTGAAAAACGAAAGTAAACGCCTAGGTTTTGGCGACTTCCGTTTGGGCGTACAGAGAGTCTATACACTGTGAACAACGTACGAGTCCTATAGCATTGATGCTCAGCCTATGTTCTCTTAATGAAAGCTGCAACTCAATAAATTTTGCCCTGACTCCTGGATGCTCAGCGCCTATATGCTATCACATGTAGCATTCAACTACCATATAGGTATAACCTTGATACCTTGGCTGTACTTCGCCAATAACGCTGAACCTCGTCTATAAGCTGGAACTCTCCTACTTTCAAAGTAGATCACCTTAACCTACGTCTCTGCCTCAGCTTTCCGATGCTCAGCCTATATTTGCTATCGTCTATAGCATTCAACTACCCTTAAGGTAAAACTCCTATGCGCTGGCCCTATAGGCGAAAACCTTGTTGAAATTCTGCAACTCTTCTTTAGTCTATTAACTTCAAACATTTTCTTTTTAATAATTTATCCGCCCTGACAGTGTAGTTGCAATAACTTCCTCATCAAGGTACTGGGATAAATTATTAGTTGAATCTTCGATGTGTCTTCTTTTATCGTTGGATACAGAATGATTTCTCTGTCATCCATCTACCTATTTATACTTTAGCAGACACAAGCTTTGATTGATGCTACTTATAGAACTTGTATCTGATTGGTCCAACTTTATACATAGGGTTTTACAACGAGTACTTACTCTAACAAATATCTGGTTCCCTTTAACTATTGTATATGACAGTGTGTGATGCTGGGATCCAGCTATTAACTTAATGAACCCAAATCAGCCATAAATGACCCAAATCCTATTATTAAAAGCAATTCAACAATCATTATAGCAATTATAGCATGAAAAGGGAGTCAACTACTATCTGTGCTTATGTGTAACATTATTAATATATCAAACATACAAATTATTCTGACAGAGACAATTGTTTGTAAAAGTCGTCAAGGTTATTGGAAATGTTATCTCAACTTTCTCACGAGCTAGTTTTACGTAATATTACAGTAAAATACCTCCATTATTTCCGAGAACTTTTGAGGTTCAACTCCACTGGATTGTATAATGTAGGTGTGTTTTGGTTGAACGTTCTAAATGTTACCTGTGACGGGTTATGTATTATTTAAAGGTCCATTACTAAAACCCGAACGAGTATTATATGAAAACCAGAGTTTGTAGCTGAGACTTCCTATTTACTGAAAATATGGCCCACTGTATCGGATTTGACCAAATAGTCATGAATATGTTCAAGAATAACTAACAAATAAACAAAAAATGTTGCCTATGTCAAACCGAAAGTAAGTTTTCCGACTGCTTACGAACCCGTCGAGCTTCGGATTTTTTCGGAAGAACCCTCCGAAACGAGGCTATAATTCATAAATAGATGCAAAATATATTATGCCCAAACGATAACGTGATTTTTACAAACTTAGCACATGGAATTCAACAATTTTGTAACTCACAAAACCTTCATGAAAATCATGCTTATAATACAGGTAATAAACAGCTATACGACAAGTTTGCGGGAGGAAAATTCAGGCCCTTCCCGAATAAAAGTGATTTTACAACTTCGTCTGCAAACTTTTTCAGTTAATCTCTTTTCAGTATAGTTTTAAGAATATAAATGAATAAATGTTTTACACTTCTGAAACGAAATGTGAGTGATATTTACCTAAATACACTGATTTATGTACATATGGCTACATTAATTTAATAAGATTTTAGACATTAAACACATTGTCTTGGTCTAATATATGTCACTGTCAATTTTAAACATAAATTTTGTACATTTCATATTTTTCGTGCAAGTCATGTATAATTACCATCATGGAAATACAGTTATTTTGTCGCGCGTCTTTAAACGGATATTCGTTTGAAACAATTTTAAAATCACGTGATCCCGAAGAATTTCCGACCGATTACGGAAAAACGATAAACATGAAAGTAGGACAAAATGACCCCCCATGTCAGTCTAAGAAAATACAGAAACAATCATTTGTTTCTCTGTTTTTGTGTTGATTTCAAAGGAATATTGCACGGCTATCATAATGTTTAGTACTATATTACAAAATGTGTAGTCTTTTTTAAGATTTATGTCTATTCATTTGTCTTTATTTTGCACCTTTAAGAAATAATTTATAGCAAAAGAGTGTTTTAACACTATTTTTGCACGATTGGCAGTTATACGTCGGGTGTAATAATTTCACGAGGGCGCAATCCGAGTGAAATTATTTATACGACGTATTACCACCCGAGTGTATAAATAGTATTACAACACGATTTTGCTATGAATTATTTCGATTCTAATATGTCCTTGATCTAAAACAGTAGATAAAATGTAGTAGCGCTCTTTCTTGGTCGCAACAAAAATTTTGACGTCACCGCACGTTAACGTCACGTCATTCTAGCGTAAGCATGTTTTAACTGAGACAAGCATATTAGAATGATGTGTTTAGCACGAAGGACTGGATGCTAATTTAAGTTGTTTTATGCAATAATGGTATGTTTTTGGTAAAAAGTATGATTGTAAAACTGCTGAATAGAAACTGTGGGTGTTTTTTCTTGTCGAAAGATGGAGGTCCAGCTGCGTTGTTTTAGTCAATGTTGAATTTTTTTTAAATCAATTATTTCATATAATATCGATTGTCAGCGCAAACACATTTTCTAAAGAACAAGACAACTAGAATCATAATCAACTGTTATTTATATTTATATATTTAAATAGTCCGGCCGCTTAGCTCAGTAGGGATAGTGTTGGTCTACGGATTGCGGGGTCGCGAGTTCGATCTCAGTGACGATTTGATTAAAGACATTGTGTCTGAAATCATTCGCCCTCTACCTCTGATAATTCATGTGCGGAAGTTGGCAGTTACTTGCTGAGAACAGGTTTGTACTGGTAGAGAATCCAGGAACACTGGTTAGGTTAACTGCCCGCCGTTACATGCCTGAAATACTGTTGAAAAATGGCGTTTTAACCAAAACAAGCAAACAAATTATCAATGAATGCTAAAATAATTAGCAATTCAACTTGAGATGTTTTATAACGTCATTTATGCTTTTATCTGAATTCTCTGTCATGTCATTATACTCGACAATTATTGTTACAAGCATGAACTCTCAATCAGTCTTCCATTTCCAATGAGTCCTGTTTTCTGCAACATCTAAAAAAATGTATTTATCCGTTTCAAACAAAATCTGTCGAACGCTATCAATTATTCATTATTGTTGTCCACACTGGGAACAATAAAACGACAATGTGTTGTTTTAAATCAGATGTTGGCAGTTTACTGAAACAAAAAAGTTATTATTAGTTGTCCCGTATTGTGTTCATAATCGTTTTTATTCCCTAGAGTGAAATTATTAGAATTTTGTTTTGTATTCAATCTTTTGGTAAAACAGAAGGAACTTTGCTCAAGTTTAAGGATGACGTAGAAAATACAATCTGAAAGAAACTGCAAGCAAAATGATAAAGAATTGATTTAAGTGAGAATTTTCATTAGAGGGAAAAAACTATTTTGCATAAGATATTTATTTGCAATACAGAAAATTATCATGAAATATATCTAACTTTATTAAATGCATAAATTCGCTTTGTTATAAAGCCGCGTTCATTATCAAGCGTCTTGTAAATACAGTCGCTTGTTATAAAAATTCCAGCATTTCAATGGTAGTACACACTGTGCTTTACTGTATACATGAATTAAACTATATGCAGCCATTGTCGTAATATCTTTAAATTTATAATTTGGATCTTATATCCTTTTTAGATAGTTTTGCTCGTTGGATAAACCGGAAGCAATAGCTTTCGCTCCTTGTCCGGATAATACAGATCCGAATTACATAATCGAATTATGGCCAATCCGCGCATACATTTGCTAAAACGGCAACGTCACTTATATAAAAAATATGGAAATACGTGAAAAAAAATTACGTAATGAAGTAAAATCAACTGAAGATTTTCGGACCTTTGTAATCATGGGGAAATGTCTTACATATTTAGCATACGGACCTATACATTTTTTTCAATATAATTTACAAATATGAGAATTTAAAATCTACATCTTAGAACAATTTCTTTTTACAAAATGTAAACGTAGCGATTTTCACTGACTGTCATTTGGTCTACACTTTTGAAATCATTCTAGCAAAGAGTCAAGCATACGACCATTTTTATTTGCCGAATTTTCAAAGTATATCCTGAAGTGTAAAATATCAAGGTCTAAAGTTCCATAAGGCTTGAAGTTTTATGTTAAAACAGATTAAACAGCCGTCAAAATAGATGGCATGCATACTTACATGGTTAGAGAGACGCTACTTTTGATACTGCACATGATCTTCTACAGCTAGAGCCATCAAGGGAGGTAATAAAAGCAATAGATTCAATACAACTTTCTACTATGTTCATCAATAATCAAAATAATTACTGGAAACATGATTTAAAAAGAAATTAATGTATTTTACGTTCATAACGGAAAATGTGACAGCCACATTTTAAACAAAGAAATTATGAGCCTTGTATGAATTTCAACAATACTACGAACTTGCAGATCAGCCTTAAGCCAATCTGACTAAAGTACATCTCCTATTACGCTGCGCTAAGAATCTGAGAACGAGCTATTGATAGCATCGTTCTGACGACTCTTTCGCTAGCCAATCAGAGTTTAACTTACAACATTTTGAAAATCTATAGTTAGCCTTGATTTTTGATATTTACAATTCTTATGTCGTTAAGTGTCAGATAGCTGGTTAGCTCAGTCGGTAAACCACTTGCTTTGTAAGCGAGGGGTACCGGGTCCGAGCCCTGGATTGACTGCACGTTTTTCTTACTCTTTGACATTCGAACAAGTCGTCTGATTGGTTCAAATAAAAATAGATTTGCGAAAATAAAAATAGCAATATTGGAAATCCAAAAAATACAGAAGACGAATGTGAATGGGTCGTTCTCAGATCTTCGTTTAGAAAATCAAGTACTTTAGTCAGATTGAGCCTTAAGCAGAAAACCATTATATGGATAATTAATATCAGACCTTAACGGACCTTTAACAATTATGTTTTGATAGTTAATTAAACTATTAGGTAGAACCTTTGAAAGCGCATAACACAAACTAGAAAAAGAGTAGCAGAGAGTCAGTATCATCTTAAAAAGTACTGAACTGAGTATGGTGTTGAAAAGTACTGAGCTGAGGAACGCCTGTCACGCCTCTTTACATAGCCGAAATCTTTAATATAATAGTACATTAACTGAACTCAATTAAATACAATATTACGCTTAATTAAGACAGGGACCCAAACGAACCAAATTTTTGACAGACATCATGTACTTATCCTAAAGAATTAGTCAATGTATTTAACAAGACTGAGGCAAATTTCGGCTATGGTTATCTATTGTCAATATTAGAGAGTGACAATAATGCCCTGGCTAGCTCAACAGATGTGATTCCAGATGATGTATGGTTACATGAAAGCAGTATGTGAAATAAAGATCAAATGACACCAAAAGCTATCAGTGAAAATTTTTCCCTACCTAACATTCTCAGAAAATAAATAATGGAATAAAAAAGAGACAAGAAGTAAACTCGTGTATAAAGTACACTACTAAATCTAACAAATCTTATTAATTTAAAAGAACTTACAATCGCATTGAAGCTGAGATTCTGGTTAAGTAAGTATAAATGTGAATTCATACCACATTTATACACCTGCGCCAAAAACGTGATAGATTTTTAATCTATAGTTTCATAAGGGAAATACAAGTACAGTATAACAATAATAATTTGAAGCACTTTGAAGTTGCTTCGTTACAATTTCTAAAAAGCTTAATAATAGTATCAGTTGAAACATCGATTTAGTTGAACGCTGAATTCATAGCTTTTAGATAATATTAAAGTTACCTTACTGAAAAGTATAAAATGTCGAAAAGCTTCGCTATATCTTGCTTTTTTTCAATCCATCTATTGTTTTTGCAACGATGAATACCATTTTACTTTATTTAAAAAATCGTTTCGAAAATTCCGTTTAATGCGTCTTTAAACCTTAATAAACATGAAAATGTTAACGATGAAGTTGATTTCTCTCTGCTTTGAAGAAATGATTTAAATTCTCAATCGCTTGAAATCCTTGACAGGTCTCTGACGACATATTCGTTAACAAAGTATCCTTTTTTTAAAAAGCACAATAATAGCAACCTTATATGTCTATATGTCTTTTTGAACGGTTATATCCTACGGTATGTAAATAATTTTTGAAATCAAATAATAAAATGACATACTAATTCCCAATGATAACGCGATTCCCGCCGAAACGCGAGGACGAGTCCATTTCATGATAACTGATAAAATAACAATTCAATGCTTGCACATTACTTGACAAGTAAATATTAGTATTTTTTTCATTTTAACTAGTAGTACCCATTTAGTATACGGCAACATAGCTCAGTCGGGTAAAATGCAGATAACAACTGGATATAAGCAAATCGTTTTGTGAGTTCGAATCTTCATGAGGATTTTTGTCAGATGGTTTTTGTTTTTCCTATTCGTTTTCATTTTTTGTTCCCATATTTTCGTTTCTTTCTTTGCTGTATATGTCTTTATGTAACATTCATTATTCGCTAAAGTGCATGCATTTCATTAATATCATCTTTGATATTATGCTAAACCTTTCTCATCTGCCATATCGGCTTTAGATACGGGAGTATATCTCTGTTCTTGTTGTCACAGAGCACATGAAGGAATCTAAATTTTTTATGCAAAAATGAAATAAAAATTAGATGTCGATGCTGGTTTCAAACCCACACGGCAAAATACCTGTTTAACATGGACAGTATGCTTTACCTCTGAGCTAATTTGTAGTTGGTGCTAAAACTAGAAATGTGTTAGAAAAATGTTGAACTCCCTATGTTCCATTTTAATCTATAGTCAGGTTTGTAAATATGAAGGTATCGTTTGGGCATAGTAGTAATGATTGTTGTTCCAACTTGATAATACTCGTCATTGATTTAATTGAAAATGTAATAACGTAACAACTACATCCGGTAGCTGCTAGAACTTTCTAAACAAGAAGTATCTTTTAAAAAGATATTCGGCACTGGTGGGGAGTAAATGTTCTGAAAATATTGGATTTCAGTATAAATAAAGAACAGTCTTCCGCGCGTTGTTTACATCAGAAGTGCATTACATGTACTTCTTGACATACAAGAAGAGTTCGAACATTCCTGTGCAACTTTAAATTAATGCTGCATTTTTTAGACTTTTTGAAGATATACCAGCAAATAGACGTTTTGTGATTGAAAGTCATATCAAACACGGTGAAAATCAATCCGCAAGTACATTACTGAGTCTTACAGAAATAGCCGAGCTCAACACGACTGCCAACTACACTAAAAATGTGGAGTTCCAAGACTCGGGTACTAAAAACCAATCATCATTCGGGTAAAACTCCAATATTACGTGTATAAATACATACCTTCTGTCTACAGCATTTTTCTGCTTATCCGATAAATTTCGTTAGCGGCTGTATCTAGGTAATACACTGACGAAATGTAACGGAACATTTTGTGAAACAGTATATTAATTTTAGCTAATTAAATGTATCAATGAATTCATTTCTCTCCATTTCCAACTGCTATGTATTATTGGAGAGTTAAATTTTATTCTTAAAAATATAATTATGTAATGCTGATAATGTTAAGCGCTTTCACGTTCAATAGATAGGAATTATTTTAAACAAACCTGTCAGGGCGTCTTGTCTATAATTACGAAAGCAGCAGAAATTTACGTCTTGCGAAAGTTTTGAGAGCAATCTGTCCACCTATTTTTGAAAAACAATGAATGCAAAACGTTTACTTTTATGGAACAAGCTGCTTCTGAAAGGACGTTGGTTTGTTATACATGTTTCTCTCTATATAAGCTAAACGTTTAAAAGTAATGACAATGTCTATTTATTTTTCGCCTTGCAAGTAGTTAGATACAGTCGACATCGTACTTGCGACCACCTCTGTTAAGCGATTTTTGTATTAAACGACCGGTCAAAATCCCCCCCACCCCCAAAACGTTTACAGTACATAAATTCATTCCATTAAACGACTTTTTTATTAAACGACTAGCGACCACATTAATGTAGTCCCGACAGTAAAAATATTCGACAAAAGTATCTATTAAGCAACCGGGTACCAAAATACTACCGGGCATTTCTTCATCCGTGTAATTAGTGAGTACGTTTTGCACGTGACTGAATGCAATTAACCTTTGTATCAGTCGAACTGAAAAACAATCCAGCTAAAATTTTCACGGTTTTTGGAATTGGAAGTGTTCACGATGTTAAAACAGATTTTGAAATCATACATGTATGTTCATAATAAATACAGTTACATTAACAGTTTAAAATAACTTTTCTTTTCATCTGACTGAAATTCATTAAGTGACCATTCCATTAAGAGACCATTTCTTAGCAGTCCCTTGTGTGGTCTCTTAATACAATGTCGACTTTAGGCATTGATAATGTAAAAAACGTCTCCGTAAAACGCCTAGCACTGTTAACTTTATCTTGCAAAGTTCTACATATTGTTAAGGCACTGCCAGATTGTAGACAGGCAAAATGACAAAGAGTGCTGTCGAATACAAACATATCTGCAGGTAATTGAGTGGCTTAGTGCTGACTAGCCGAGATGCGATGTCGTTTCCTAAGGGACATATATTATTTCCAATTTAGGCACCCTATAATTTGTTCGGAAATGTTTCCATCAAGTGCAATAAACATAACTACAGGTAATTTGCATGGCTTGGTGCTGACAGGTCATGCTGTGATGTCATTTCCCAAGGGATATACATCATTTCCAATTTATTCACCCTATAATTTGATCGGAAATGTTTCCGTCAAGTGTATTAAACACTTTAAGATACTGACAAATGAAAGCCAATACATTTGAGTAGCTCTTTTAAATTGTAAATACTTTAAAATAACACTACTTGCCGATATTCCAGTATTAGTTTTGAAGAATATTTTCTTTATTTTATCGAAAGTCAAACGAAAATAAATTCAACACCAACATTTCCGTAAGCTTCGTGGATGAGAGAACTTTACATTCCAAGCGACATACTAAACCAGTTTGCATTATGTGAAGAACCATGGCAAGACTGTTTAACCTGAAATGTTCACTGTACAGGTAAATTGGGAAGGGCAGCAAAAGGTATTGTTAGCATCAAATCATTGTATGTATTTTTACTCCCTTGAATTGTACCGATCCAATGTAACAAAGCTCATGAATATGTATTTAAGTTTATAATATCTTACACCAGTAAACAAAAGTTGCTTGTTGACAGCGCGCTCGACTATTCGAAGTATTGATGGAAGTATGGGATCAGAATATTACCAGAAGTGTTCAGTCAAAAGAGGAAAAATAGATAAGACAAGTTTTACAATGTACCTGTATTTGTAGATTTGGATAAGTCTTGCACTCTGTAGCAATGTGTTACTATGATGGTAACCAAGTGTTCAAAGTTTCATATATCAAACAGTTTAGACAAAATATGGAATGGTATGCGAAACTTAACTTATTTCTATGTCAAAAAGGGCCATAACTGAGCCAAAGTCCTTGACCTAGTTATGTAGTCTTGCCTATATAAGTCATATCTACATATTATGTAGACTATGATGGTAAACAAGTGGTCAAAGTTTCAAAACCATATGACAAACAGGTTAGGAAAATATGGACCGGTATGAAAAATTAAACTGATTTCCAAATCCAGAAAAGGCCATAATTCAGCCAAATTAGTTGAGAGAGTTATGTACTCTTGCCTACAGATCGTATTCATGATGATAAACCAGTGTTCAATGTTTCAAATCCAAGTTGACTTGTACGAAAACTGCACCAATTTCCAAGTCCATAAAGGGCAATAATTCGAGCAAATTAGTTGATAGAGTTATGTACTCTTGCCTTCAGATGGAAATTATGATGATAAACAAGTGTTCAAAGTGTCAAAGCCTCATATCAATTAGTTTTGACAAAACATTTACTTAACCAATTTCCAAGTCATTCAGCCAAAATAGCTGACAGAGATATGTACCCTTGCATACAGATGGAAATTATGATGATACCATAAATCAACCGCGGCTTATTTTAAATTTTCGTAAGGATTTGGTGGCTTATTATCGAGACCTGCTTATTTTTGAGTCCGACGAACTTTCGAGTACATATATCCGGTAACGGTTTAAAAACAGGCGTATTTTCGAGTATCAAAATACTGCAGATACGGATTTCAGATATTTTTTGACTTTTAGTAAAAACATCGACGTCGGTAAATACTTATACTTCAGACATACCTGTTTTGTTATAATTTCTTAATGAAACTAACCCGATGCAAATTGATAATTAGCCATTAAAAAGTTTTGTCTGGTCTAACAAACAAATACACCTATGATTTTATCGCCCAACGATTGCCTAGGAGTGAACAAACAAGTCATGCGTAATTGCAAAATTTGAAAACTTTTGAAAGATGTTTTACAAGATGGCACTTTCATTTAAAGCAAGTCAGTAGGTTGGTGGTAAAACATTTGACGCATATAACTATCCTGTCTCAATAGCACATTTCTGATACATGAAAGTGGACGGCTTATTTTTGAGTGCGGCTAATTGATGAATCCTTTTTGTCTGTAGTGAAATGGTGACTTAATTTCGAGACCGGCTTATTTTCAAAACCGGCTTATTTTCAGGATTTCAGGGTATCAGGTTTAAGCAAATGAATGTAAATACTTTGGTACTGGCCCTAAAATTTCAATAAGCGTCAAATGTGTCAAAATACAAAAGATTACAAGCTATGAACAACATATAGCCAATTGTACCTTTAACAGCACACTTATATATAATTTACCTGCAGGGACCAATTCGGATAAATTAGTGCACACGGTTGCTAGGAATGGGGATTAACTAAACGTACAGATACACGTATGTCATCACGACCTCTTTACTATTTACGAAGAGCAGGGCTGCCATTATCTACTTATACTTCAAATAAAGACTCATACATGTTACCTTTAATGCAATGAATAAGCCTTAGGCACTGTATTTCTAACACGTCTTCAGTTCACAATATCATTGCACGATAATCACAGAGCAAAACTAATTTAATATGTACACGGCCGACACAAAAGATTATGTCTGGTCGTCGAGGTCAGCAGCCTACGTCTATGACAGCGAATGTGTCGTTGATACTAGTAATTATAGACTTTAATATCGTTTCGTTTGAATTAAGTGCTTATCTAGACAAGTTAAACAGGTTTATATTCTCGGCATAATTTGAACAGAGCCGAGTAATTTCTTTATTACCAAATTCAATTTCAACTAACAAGTGTAAAAGTTAAAAAGTATGCGGGAATATACAGACATAAGAGGAAAAGCCAAGACACGCTGAATTTCCCAGTGGAAACCGTTGCCATCGCCTGTCAATATTCATCTGCCAATAAATACATTATTTCTAAGTGTATTGACATTAAGTATATGATATTTCGGTAAATGAAATAACAGAAATGTAATTGCTGCACTCCCTTAAGTAACACTTGCAATAGTCTATCGCATAGTATTATATATTTACGCTGTTTTTCAACAGAAGTGTTATTTGGTAGAGAAAGTATGTTAGCTACACAAAACGATTTATTTATGCAAGACAATAAATGAAAGTTTTTAACAATACACGAAATGAGGGAATAAGTTTAAGCCTCCGATTATTTACAATACGGTACGCTTTCAGCGATATATTCCATATAGTTTATGATAAAACTTCAAACGGATGTTTATTGTTTAATGACATACGTGTACACGTATGAAATCTCAACCTCTCTAATATCGAAGAAACATTAACTTTAACCCTGCTAAATTTCTAAAATGGATGGGTCTATCATTCAATTTAGGCAATGCCATTTATCAGTCGAACGGGTGAATAGCGAACAGTGCATACCATGATCATCTGCACGGATGTGCAAAAGCAAGCTCAGCCTGTCGGTGGAAAATGTACTACTTTTGTTGTTTTTATTTTTTATTTATTTTTTGGGGGTGGGTGGGGCGGGGGCGGGGCGTAAACCGAAATCCTTTTCTATATATTACTGGCTTGGTCTAGCTTAGCAATCGAAGACCTCGAACGGTGCGCAGTTACAGACAATGACTGGATGAATAAAAACAAACTGAAAATGAACACTTAAAAAACTGAAGTTATTATGTTTGGTAGCAGACTTCATTTGATGTTTTACAATTCGATTAACATTGCTGGTGATGACATAATACGTGAAATCACGATTAGATATCTCGGTGACTTTTTCTGATGAAACGTTGAACTTCGAAGATCATGTAAATCGCTAATGTCGTACAGCCATGTTGAATTACCTACGAATTAAGAACATCCGAAAGTATTTAACCAAAGCAGCCACTGAAATTTTAGTTTTCTCATGTGGATTACTGCAATCAACAAAAAACGTACATTATCCACCGACTTGCTGAGTTTGTCTGACTGATTATGGTCTTTGTGGTTCTTTGCTGATGAAATTAACAAACTGAGAAATGACTTAGATAATATAACCCCTGGAACATCAAATGTTAAACGTGCCAGTGAACGATGTGACAATGAATAAGTTTAAATCGCTCTCAGAACATAAAGTCATTAAAATAATCAAAGAATCAAATAGAAAAAGTTGAAACTCCACATGTCACTCAACACGACAAAAAATGAAAATGTTGCAGGCTCGGTTTGATTGAGCCTGTTCATGGACGGTAGTGGAAATGCCTGCTACCGTCCCCGCCCTCTAGACCCGGGTTGAGCAGAAGTCAGCATTACACATGCTTCAAGTGCAAAAATAATTTAGAGACATCCGCAGACATGTTCAAAGTCAACAACCTGTGAACTTGATGTTTTTCTACACACAAACTGAAAGAAAATATGAAGGTCTTTGCTCCAGTTTTTACTGAAATTATCAATAGATCATTATCATCTGGTGTGTTTTCAAGTGAGTGGAAAAGTGCGCCATTGTTGAAAAAAGGGTCTCCACTTACAACTTAAGAACTATAGACATATGCCAAATTTAATTTCTATCAAAAGGACTTGAGAAATCAGCTCTGAAACAAATAACTAAGAAAACAATATTGAAATAGATGGTCTACTAACATCATATTAGAGTGCATAACGGAAAGGCAGCAATAGTTAAAATGTATATCGATTTATTAGACGCTATCGACAAGAATCTTGTAGCAATCGTGCTTATGATAGATCTCAGTGCCACGTTTGATACCGTCAATATTCCAATTGTACTTCAAATTCTTCATGATGACTTTGGAATTAAAGACACCCCATTAAACTAGGTAAAATCTTATTTAACAGAAAGGACAATGCGAGTGGTTGTTTATGATGCATTTTCAAACATTGAACCATTGAAATTGTTGTTTTTCAGGGCTCCTGTGCAGGTCCCGTCATTTTTCCAGGTTTATCGCTGCTCTCAACAAAGTTGTTCAGAAATACTCAGATGAATTGTATGGATATGCAAACGGCCATGAAATAGCATTCAGAATTCAAGCTGGAAAAGTGCAGAATGGCACACGCGTTCCCCAACGACTAAATGAATGTCTTAATGATGTGATCTTGTGGATGACAAAATTCAAGTTGAAAATAAACAATTCAAAACTTGAGATCATCATATTATATGGAACTAAGCATCAATTAGCAAAAGTGAACATCTCAAGTATGAATGTTGGTGGATGTATAGTGAGGTGTGTTGATAATGTAAAAGACCTAGGTATATATTTTGACTGTTCTCTTACTTTCGATATGCATATAGGAAAGAAGTGTCAAGCTGTGCATGTTAAGAAATCTGAAAGACATTCATAAACATCTGTCACAAAAGTCTACAGAGATCATGGTGCATGGACTAACTTATTCTAATCTTGACTTTTGCAATGTCCTTTTCACCGATATCCATGCCTGTCAGATCAACAGACTTCACAGAGTACAAAGAGTGCAGAGTACTGTCCCAAGAACAAGAACGAGACTCGCTGATAGATCCTTTGCTGTTGCTGGACCAAAATGGTGAAACAATCTTCCCAGTGACCCAGTATGAAAAATTAACAGTCTGTCAGAAAAGAACTGAAAATCTAACTCATTAGAATGTTTTTTTGTTGAACTGCTTAAATGTCTTTATGTAATAGAATGGAATTTGTAAATAACTTATGATTGTTCGAATCGCAATAGCATATTTTGAAATGGTTTTTGCGCTGTACAAATGTATTTGCATTTTTACTTTGTATTTGTAACGTATTCAAAACATGTGTGCAATACTTGTCCTTAACAGGAGAAAATTTGACAGTTCCAAACAACCATTTTATGATTTACATTTGTTGCCAGTGAAAGCGAGGATTGAGTTTAAGATACTTTCCATCATGTATAGCTGTAACATTGGCTGAGAAATGCTTACTAAGTATGTTCGTAGGCAAGGTTTGAGATCGTCAGAAAATCCTGAATGTCGTTATGTTGTTTCATACAACAAGTGGAAAATAGTTAACGAAAGTTTTTGTACTACTAGTATTGGTCTAAAAGCTGTGGAATGAAGTGAATTACTTGAAACATTAAACAAATCTTAAGACACAGTATTATAGAGTCGTTATGGCAATGGTTTAAACTTATTGATAATTGTTTTATATGCGATAACAAATAGTACTAATCCCCAATGATAACGCGATTCCCGCCGAAACGCGAGGACGAGTCTATTTCATCATAACTGACGAAATAATAATTCATAATGGTTACCCATTTACTTGACAATTAAATATTGGTATTTCTTTCATTTTAAATAGTTATTATGTATATGGCAACATAGCTCAGTTGGGTAAACTGCAGACAACAATTGGATATAGGCAAGTCGTTTTGTGGGTTCGAATCTTCATAAGATTTTTTTTTCAGATTTGTTTTTTTCTATTCGTTTTCATTTTTATTTCATTACTTTTGTTTCTTTCTTTGATGGTTTGAATTTGTATATATGTCTTTATATAATAAACTATTCTGATCTGCCATATCGGCTTTAGATACCTCTCTGTCGTATTGTCACAGAGCTCATGAAGGAAACCTAATTTTTATGCAAAAGTGAAATAAAAATTAATTCTCAATACTGAGTTTCGAACCCACACGGCAAAAGATCTGTTGACTATGGACATTATGCTTTACCACTGAGCTAATTTGTAATTTGAACAAAATCCGGAAATATTTAGATTGTAACATGCTAGAAAAATGCTGAATTCCCTATGTTCCATTTTAATCTATTTATAGTCATGTTTGTAAATATCAAGTTATCGTTGGGGCATAGTATTATGTGTAACCTAGTTTTTAAGTTTATGTGAAGGTTTGTATATGTACAACGCAGTTTTGAATGTGTCATTGCATAGAAATAGGCGTTTAATAAAAAAATCATTTCAATTTCAGTTTCTAGTGGAAATGATTTGAGTTTAGTTCGTAAGCAATTAATCAAAAGCAGCGATTAACGTTAATTTATAGTGCAGTAGCTTAATATCATATATTTTGGACGCTTTCTAATGTGACTAATAGTACAATGTAGGAGATATATAAAATGTTCAATTCTGATGACAATTTGACAAGACTAAAGAACAAATGCTTACTGCATACACAGCTCTTTATTTATGTTAATTTGTGTTACACAATATGCTCTTATGTTTTTCAGAACAACTATGCTTAAATCAATTATTCAGCACACGCATACACTGAAATAGGACTGGCATATCAAACAACCGTGTGATAATTAGGTCGATGTTTTGCTATAAGTAATATTTTAAAAGATTTGAATTTTGTGCTTAGTACTGTTTGGTTTATCAGAAATAGTAAAAATAGTTTAAATAGTAACACTAGAAATAAGCATCACAAAATTAAGCGGACAAATATTTGTACACGAGAGTGTCTATTTGACAAAGAACTTGTACATATGCTTTGTACATTATCCGATTACACATGACTGTTATATTGAATTTACCTATTCTAAGTTGACACAAGACGATATAGAATCGTTCCTGAAATTTTGAATGTTTTATAAAAGCATTTTTAAAATATTATTGCGAACTATTCTGGCAGCGTGTGATACGAAGCATTTGAAACTTGTAGCAAATTCTATTCAGAACTAGCTGAAATTTTATATGTATGCTTTATTATATAAAAGACCAGACAATGATAAAAGTGGATAAACACTTCCTTGTCGTTAACTCGCTAATGCGTGCCCTATTAGACGAAACAATGGGATTTTGCGTTAGGCACAAAAGCCATTTACATGCCGGTTTGTTTAACTCTAAACTGAAGGGTCAAGATAATTGGTGTAGGAATACGAAGTGTTACATAAATACTATAATTAAAATGCTTTTATGAATATCGATCGGCGTCGCTATATAACGAACGACACTATGTATGGATATATCGAGTTACATTCCTCATTTTATGACGTTTTTCTTGTCTTTAATATACGTTATTTCTTTTTTATCAAATGGAAAATGATCTGAAGTTATGATAAAAGGCTCATTTATTAATAGAACATTTGTATTACAGCATGCCAGACACATCATGGCTGGAATAGAGGAATCTCTATGTGTGTCATTTATGATTAATTATCCACTGATTTAATATTAACAGACATGTATTTTGTCAGTTGTTAACTGATGATCCCGGCTGACGACCGTATATGTTCTGCTGAATACATATGTTTATGCATTGAAGCTAATTTGAACATGCTTCAATTCAATTCAATTCAATTCAATTCAATTCAAATTTATTCAGTCATAAGATCATAAAACATTATATAAAACTAATGCAATAAAAACATGTATACAATAGCTAATATAGATTAAAATGAATTGATAATAATGTTATAAACATCTTAAAATAGATATGCTAATTAATACATGAAAGATTACGTCAATTATACTTTATGATTTATTAAATAGAATAAAGATATGATCTTAATACCTGGGATGACCCATCAAAGTAAAATCAATCACTTATTTCCAACGGGCTTGCATGTATTGTTCGATTCGATCAATTTATTATTTATTAAAGGAGGTTATATGTTAATGCACAAACGACTATGCATGCCAATCGTCATCTTGGGATAGTGGCAAATAACTCCGCTGTAGAAAAATCAGAACTAAGCCGATTTAATATATTTATAATGCTCTAATAACGTTTGAGTGTTCGGTCGATACAATTCTTAAATTGCTAGCTAACTGTTTAAAGAAAGCTGCGTTTTACACTATCTTAGATATTTTTGTCCTAAACCGCTTATTCACATACTTATCTTGTAAAACAAATGACAAGAGACCAATATAAGTCTTTGACATTCTTACGTCATATGTTAGTGGGCTGATGACCGACTTTACACGATTAATCGTCTTTCATATTTCTGACAGATAAATGCGATTTGATGATTCTCTCCCAGCAGAAATTACAACATCTTATGATTACAGTAGTACGTATTATATCAATTTCGTTTCGCGTAAGCCATGTTATCACCTCGCTATGACATGATGATTGCCGCAAATGCTTTCTGAGAACTATTTCTAGCGAAATTTGTCTTTGCAATTATTGATTATTGCTACAGACAATATTTGTTCTAGGATAGAAAAACAATTCCTTTGTGATGTATTTGGCAACTCTGAAAGACATTTCGAAATATGTCATTATTACAAAATAGTCATAACATATACATGTATACGATACAAATCTATACAAATTTATTTCTGTTTTGTTTGATTAAGAACCACATAAAGAAAAGTGATCCGTATATAACAATGCAATTTAGCCTGACTTTAGTGACAATAATGGGTGTATAGCTGTTGCATCATTTAATTGATCATTAAATAATTATCCATGAAGCATAAAATTATGACCAGTTGAAAGGAACATTTCACGTATATGGTTGACGTACATTAAGACATTTAATTCAAATATATAGCGTTATCCTTGCTGTGAATGGAAATAGCTCAGTCGTTGTGGAATAATTAGTTTAAGTGTTGTAGTAAATCTAGGAGCTCAGTAAGTCTGTAGATTTACAATTACATTTTAGCTTTCTCAATTTCCGAAGTAATTAGCGAAGCCAATATCATTTGCATACAGAAAAGATGCCCTCAGTCATAAAATCTGAATGTTCTAACCTAACGAAACCCACATTTGAACTCCAGCTTTATGTATCAGAATGCAAATAACAAATAATACTGATCACATATTGTCCAAGTATATAACCTAGCAGCAACATATGAAACCTTAAATTTGTGGTGGTGTCATTATCTAGTCGTTCGCAACAAAGTCGTATCTCTATATAAATTTATAATAAGATACGACTTTGTTGCGTTGAGGTGACAAATTGTAGCATTAAAGATACTTCAAACGTAAGAGATTGTTTATCAGTTCTATGATAAGTTTAAAAGAAAAAAATTTCGGTATGGGTTAGTGACAAAAGGTTGTTTTGAAAATAAAGACACATTTGCTGATACTAACATAATAGATACAAATACGTGTCAATATCCCTATCACAAATAGTATGATTGGTATGAGTGTTATAAAATGTACTTTATCGAGCTATTGGACTATGTTGTCTAAGGAATCTCCAGAAAAATGCGATTGATATTTGTTATAATGCAGACACTGGAAGACTGAATATTTCGGTTATTTCTACAAATCGTACCTTAATATAGACCATTACTTTTTCTAAAGAATGCTGATTAACTTTTCGGAGGACTTCGCTTGGAGACATTTGCAACATACTGCTATTACTTGTGCTAAAATAGAGAATCTTTTCCTTCATATGACGTCATCGATGTTCCTCAAGATGGCCAAACATTTTTATTAGATTTTTCTTTTGTTGGGTTTTAACGTCATACCGACACAATTCCATGTATTGGTCATAAGACGACTTTCGAACTTTGAATTGCGGAGGAAGACCCCGGGTCCCCTCCATGCTTTCCGTAAGTCAGGTGGTTTGTTCCCTCACATGAAAGAATTCTACACCCAACGCGAAGTTTCTAATCCACAGCGGTGAGGAACTACTTCTTAGAAATATTTGATAACTATTTAAAGTTTTACGTGTAATGCTTGTTGTTATAATTTCCAACGGAAATTAAAAAAAAAGAAGGTTTTTTTCTTGTTTCCTAACAATCTTCTAACTTATCTGCTTTATGCCTATTGCTTCACATCTTTTGGTGAGAATTTTTGTCTGCAAAAGTAGTTATATTATTAGATGTGACAGTTCCAAGACTCAAAACAAAGTATTTTGGCTCACTAGATAGTTTAACAGTAGCACACACCATTCTTCAGTCAAGTGCTTGAACTCTGTGTAATATCACATTACACTGACAGCCCACGTGACAAAATTAGGTTCTGAAATCATTTTTCTACCCTTGAGGATTCTACTTATGTTATGATTTATTTGATTAGTTTCGAATAAAACTGATTATATTTACTAGTTAAAAAGATAACTTGATTACTTATATGTGACAATTCCTTTGCCTCTGTATAGTTTTAAGGAAACACATATTAAATTACTGAACACCTGAAATGAAATCAAACAAAACATGCTCAACGTATATGACGCAATTTAGACTCCGCGATTTTCTTATATCCAGCTCTGATTTAAAAAACAACAACAACAACAACAAAATATAACAAAGCAAAAACAAAGCACAAAACCAACAGAAAACCACAACAACAACAAAACAAAGAGAAAAAACAATTTGACTTAAAGAACGATATTATATTCTGTATAAAAAGCTACAACCAAATTTAATATGTCTCTTTATAATTTCCCTTTTTAATAGTGATGAGAATTACGGAAAAGATTAGGCTTAACCAGTAAGCGGCCCGGCTGCACATCCCATATCGCATTTCGAGCGTAAGTTTGAGTCCCGTTCTGGATGAACGTTTATCTTACCATGTGGAAATAGCATTTAAACAGCTGTCTTATAAACGCCTTTGCGAAAGTTCTTGATTTTACTACAAATACATTAAACGCTTCCTAATTTCAGAAAAGTAAATCGTCTCTTTGAAACGGAATCCACATTAACATATAAGACCTTTTGCTAACCGGCGTAATTCTTACGAACATAACTTCACACACTTTATTATTCAGGCAGCACGGATGATGCGACGTTAAGCGGGTCACTATAACGGCGTTCGGCGGAGTGACATTCGACGGTGCGACGTTCGGCGGGCTGCCCTAACAACGTTTGTCATTGTGTCGCTGCGACAGAACGAAATAACGAAATGGCACAAATCAGCCACCATAGCTATCAGCTAAATATTTTCATGTTTTGACAATTACTTTCATTTTTATCTTTTGGGAAGCGGGTTTCTGGTTATAGAAAAACATAACATTGTAGTTTTGTAATGCGCCCATGGAAGGCCGGTGTGCTATGCTAATTTTCAAGTGCTAAAATGTCGTGCTCACGAGATAAGATGTCGAGCGCACGAGATAAGATGTCACAGCGGCGGCATTCAATATAAATACAAACAACAACAAAGTAAAAATCTATGATAAATTGATCCTTGCTGGTCGCAAAACCCTAACGCTGGTTTTCACACACAGGCCTTCAATACCGGAATCAATACAAGATTTTTTTTAAGTAAGCGAAAATCAATGATAAATTGCTAGTTCATTCTGTAAAGTTATGCAGTAGTATGTATTTTCTTTTTATAAATTTTTGACGGTTCTACTTGTACCTAATTCTTTTCAGCAATATTTCTCAAATAAGTATGTTGTCATTGAAAAACAGTATTACAGTGTGTTTAATGTTAAAGTCAATAAATAATGCATGAGTTTTCATTGTGTACTTTTATAATGAAAAAAAACGTCTCTAAGTTTTCATCATCTTGAAATAAATTATTTGACGTGTCTTTTTTTAAGACAATGTTTTCCTCGTCTGAAAGAAAATACTACCATTAAATTAAATGTTATTTGATTAAAAAGGATGTATTGAGAAAATGTCTAATTCTAAGGACACATAAAATAAATTTAAGAGTACTTTTAAAAACAAATTCAATTAAGACATGTACAAGTAATTTTAAGCAAATATTCTTAACTAATTTGCAAGCATCAGTTTATCATCATACGGCGGGTAATAATGCTAATGTGTTGTTTTTACTTTTTAAAGTTTTAGCTGAGCTTTCTTATTGATTATGCATTATATGAATGAATGTGCGTGTTGTACTTGAAACACGTGCACTTGTTGCAAAATAAAGAAGTGACGAATAGTTTTTCAAGAAAACCTTTCCTGTACTCGTTTTGAAGATAGCCAAGGAGGTTCACATCAGTCATTCCATAATATTTACTCCATTTACCGAAGCAAATACTAAGATTTAAATAATTTAAAGGTCCTTGTTCGTCGTTTCTAAATCAGATCTTTGAAAGATCAAACAGAACTAATGTAATAAAATCTGTAAAAAGATCCTTTGGAAGCAAAGAATGCAACCAAGTAGAATAATAGCAGACTCGGTTTGATTGAGTCTGTACATGAGAGGTTATGAAAAATGCAACACCTCTCACGTCCCCTAGTACCGGCTTAAATTCAACAAGAAATATCAACAACTAATTGGCGTTGGCCAAGATTTAATGTATTCAGGTATGAATAAAGAACAATGTCCTTCGTGTTGTTTATACACGAAATGCATTACTTCATGACAAAATTATGATGCTTTACAAAAAATGTTCGAACATTCCTGTGCAATTTTGAATTAATATCCTGGCGTAATGTTCATGCAAAGTCTACAATTATAAGTCTCCGCTGTGCTTATTATTATATTTTTGTCCGATGACCTACTTTTCGATTCAAGAAATCACCGTCATATATTATCGAGCTATGTTAATGACGGATGATTTTGACATCTACAGCTAAGTTGACTGTAGTGTAACTCTTCTACTGAAAATTATAAATTGTCAATGATTTTTTTTTCATTCACAATGTTATTTCTTATTATTTTGACATATACATTCAGCTACAACAGTCGCACTCAAATGGTCAGTTTTTCCTGGCAACTCTCAGACTAGTACAATATTTTATGTGTACACAGTGGCTGCATTTGTCACAGCCAATCCATTTCATAATGAACGAACATCCATATAACCTTTCTTTTAGAACGCAATAGCTCTTGCAAACGCAGAAAAAATCATTTGCACCTTCTGGTTCTGAATCGGACACTGACACAGAGGAGGAGTCGTACACAAGATTCACACAGGATGGGCCAGGCTTTGGAGATACAGGTTTATACACGAAAGAACTGGCACATACATTTTGATTTTAACAGGCACAGACATTTTTATTTTATTTAATTTAACAGTTGACTTCTTGACTTCTTTTTTCTTTGACAAATCATTTGCAACAATTTTAGTTCAGACCAAGTACTCTTATAATATGGTTTAGGCCTTTCTACTGTATCCCCTTCAAGTTCCTTACTACTGATAACATCACTAACATTCCTTCTTTTTGAGGTGTTACCTGGCTAACATTTACCTCTAAAGACAAATGACTTTAAAAATCTGGTTCACTTGAAGAAGGGGCATTTTCTTTTTCAGACACAGACTTACCAGAATCAGGATTTTCTTGATACAAAGTTGATGGTCTTAGTTTCAAATATAGGTGCTCACACATGGTTGAACCATCAAGTAGATGGTAGATTCTTGTCCTCTTAAATGAAGCCTGCGAATTAGATGGACCAACAGCAGTAGTATATGCTTTACAGGCTAGAGCACACATATCAAACCTTGTTACAAATCGATGATTTATCCTTTCGAAAGCGGTACATGCATGGCTATATACAGTTTGGAGTGGTCCAAAACAACTAACATCCATTGGGTGCAGTATATGAGAGGTGTGGGGTGGCAGTACCAACAATATAATACTAAGACCCGCCCGCTTAGCTCAGTAGGTAGAGTATTGGTCGCGGGGTCGTGAGTTCGATTCCCGGGCGGAGCGTATGTTCTCCGCGACGATTTGATAAAAGACATTGTGTCTGAAATCATTTGTCCTCCACCTCTGATTCATATGGGGAAGTTGGCAGTGTTTTGTCTTCTAGAAGGTTGTATAAAAATCTTTCACCAGGAAACACAAAATATGATGGTATTTGTACCTTAGTGCATTACCACATCCTGTTATTGATCGGGGAGGCCGCGATCATATTGAATAGGTGAAGTATATGCGCGCTGGGGAAAATATTTCATGATGGACCTGTGAATTCTTTACTTATGGGTGAAACAGGTCTCATAAGCGTAAATACGACTAGCTTCTATTGATTATAAAACATACCGTACGATTTGTTGTGAATTAACTGTTGTTGTACTTTTAGTAGTTCAAACGCCTCCCTTGCTTAAGAGCAACATTTAAAAAACACTTTTTTATTTCATCCTCAAGTAATAAGTAAGTAGACTCGCCCAGTTTAATCAATAACCCACAATTGACCGACCCCTCTGGTACAGTATCTAGATAATTGTTACTTGTTTAGAGTATTTGACAATCATAGCTTGTGCTTTGCAATTTGAACTAGCTGTGAAATGTCTTGAGGGCTAAATAAGTTTAGCTAAATACGTTTAAGTTATGGCCACCGTTTCGTAAAAGCATAGTACCACTGCAGAGAAAAGGGTTTATCCGAGGTTCGTTTTCCAAGAGAAACAGCATAATAATTATTCAGATGCCAACCCAATGACTTCAGCCCTGGTGTAGCCATATCCAACCACAGCATGAATTTTCAGATGTCTGCAAGCCTTGCCTCTGGTTCAATAATTATTCAAAAAGTGTTCCTGTCCTGATTTTGTTGCGTCAACTGAAATCCTGTTATCCACTATGTCTCTGAGAGTTGTATTGGGAATATCATGCATTTGTGTAGCTTTATAGACTAATAATTAGAGGTTTTCACCAAATTGTAAGCAGACACCATACTAGTGGATGAGTTATTCTTCTGAACTCGTTTTTCTTACAGATGGTGTCAACTAAATTGATTCATTATACAGCAAGTTTTATTATTTTTTATAACGCATGCGGTCAGTTTGCGCCGAGCATATACCAAATAGTTGAAAGTAAAATCTGTTTATTTTAAATTACTTCTGATACACTTTTGACAGCAGTGACAGTTTCTTTGTAGGATTTAAGAATTTGTTGCATTAGGACTTTAATAGCAGAAAAGTAAATTTTATGATACATTTTATTTTAACTTACACTGACACTATGCATTGTTTAGATTTTTTATTTCCGTAATAGCAGACGCAATGTTTACAACTTTGAGGGTTTACGTCCGATTATTAAGTCACATGTGGCTCCAGGTCACAGATCATTTCTTGAAAGAGCTTGAGTAAACAAGTATGTCAAGATCACATGATGCGAGGATTCTGCACTTCTAATGCTTTTCGGTAAAGACTGCATTTTGTGAATCAAACTCATATCTAACACTTGTAGTTAATACTATTAGTTTAACAAGAGCTCGTAGAACGCGAAATGCTCCCCTTGATGCATCCAGTATTTGCACACGGAACAGAAATTATTCGGTCACTGTACACAAAAGCTCTACTACTCTGGATCAATGTGACCTTGACCTTTGACCTATTGACCTCTAAATCAATAGTGGTCATCTGCTGGTCATGATAAACCTCCTTGTCAACTTTCATGATCCTAGGCCCAAGCGTTCTTGAGTTATCGTCCGGAAACAGTTTAACTGTTCCTGGTCACAGTGACCTAGACCTTTATTATACTGACCTCAAAATCAATAAGGGTCATATGCTTGTTGTGACCAACCTACCTATGAACTTTCATGATCCTAGGACCAAGCATTCTAGAGTTATTATCCGAAAACCGTTTAACTGTTTCAGGTCACTGTGACCCTGACCTTTGAGCTACTGACCGTAATATCAATAGCGGTTATCTGCTGGTCATGGCCAACCTTTCTATGAACTTTCATGATCCTAGGCCTAAGCATTCTCGTGTTATCATTCGGAAACCGTTTGAATGTCCCTGGTCACGGTGACCTTGACTTTTGACCTAATGATCTCAAAACCAATAGAGGTCATATGCTGGTCATGACTAACCTCTCTATGAACTTTCATGATCCTAGGCCTAAGCGTTCTTGAGTTATCATCTGGAAACCGTTTAAGTGTTTTAGGTCACTGTGACCTTGACCTTTGACTTATTGATCTCAATATCAATAGAGGTCATCTGCTGGTTATGTCCAATCTATCTATTAACTTTCATGATCCTATGCCTAAGCGTTCTTGAGTTATCACCCGGAAACCGTTTAACTCTTCTTGGTCAATGTGTCCTTGACCGTTGATCTACTAATCTTTAAATCAGTAGGGGTCATCTGCTGGTTATGACTTACCTCCTTATCAACTTTAATGATCCTAGGCCCAAGTGTCTTGAGTCCTCATCCGGAAACGAATTGATCTACATACCGACCAACAGACCGATCGACAGACCAACCGACATCTGCAAAACAATATACCCCTCCTTCTCCGAAGTGGGGCATAATAAAGCGGCGAGCACATCACAGAGTTTACGAAGATAGCATAGCTTACTGCGACCGTCAGCTACACTATACATGTACATCTCGTAAATAGATAGTTCCAAGATTCGTGTATTAAAAGCCAATTATCACTCAGGTAAAACTCCAATATGTGCATAAATGCCTCCCGTCTACAGTAAGCATCTTTTCTGCTTCTCCGATAAACATCATTAGAGACAGTATCTACTATATCCATGTAGCACTCTACTGAAATATAAAGAAACGTAATTTCAGTTAATTAAAAGTAGACATGTATTTGTTTCTGTCCAGTCCCGCTAGTTTTATTTGGTTGAAGAATTATAAACTTACAACCTTTACTGGTTCTTTAACCCTTACCCAAAAAGATTCTGACTGAATGGCGAACAGTGCAGGTCATGATCAGACTGCACAGAGATGCAGGCTGATCATGATCAACACTGGTCGCAAAGGCAGAATCAATCGTGTCCTGCATGATAAGGGTTAAGTAGGTCAAAAGTTGGCTTAGACAGCTACGCCGAAAAAGACAAAAGCTTGACTGCGACAGACCATAAATTTTGTATAATGTGACGCTTTACTTTTGTTAGACATTACACCACCACGTGATCACAATACCACATAATATATCAATTACGTACAAGTAAGCTTGGATATTATTTATGTACAGGCTATTCCTCTATGGATGTTTATGAGAGCTATATTTGGAGACATTGTTCCACGCAGTTATTGATTTAACAACATAATCTTTTATTAAGAATGTAATACAAATAATCTCTTCATCAACTGTCTTAAGCATATATCACTAGGGATAATTCAATACATGGTATATGTGCACATGGGTCATAGAACAAATAATGCGACTGTATGTACTCTGGATCGACACTGTAATGTTTTATAATGCTCCTGATATCTAATGTGGTAAAACATGTTTATTTTAGTGAGGAGATAAATAATAGAATCTGTAAAAAGATCCTTTGGAAGCAGAAAATGCAAGCAAGCAGAATAATAGCAAACTCGGTTTGCCTGAGTCTGTTCATGAGGTAATGACACGTGCAACACCTCTCACACACCCCTAGCACCGACTAAAATATGTAGTCCTACGGACATGTCGATTTCTTCAATTTCTTCAAATAAACAGGATTGAGCATATAATGCAATGAATACGAGGTATACGGTCACGTTATTATACTTTAATGGCTACATTCAAGAAGAGTGAAGAGAGTATTCTCGTACAGTACACTAAACCATACCGTTCGTACCCTATCGTACTGACTACATTACTACTTACATTAAATTCGTAACAATTCTCATAACCTTAATAATTAGTTCCATAGAAGCATCAATTAAGTAATTGTTAGAAATACATTATTGGATTATCTAAACAAATGTGTCATTTTGTAAGTGCGACCAATGAAGTATCATATAAAATGCTCCGCTTGAATTTACGAAATATCTTTTTCAATTTATTACTTAATTTTGATCCGCTAAAAAAATAAACAATCAAAGGCCTGAATGGCCTGAGTCGGCTAATGATTGATGTACTGACAGTATAGTCTACCAGTTTCAGTTTGTTTTTAGTTTTTTTTTTCTTAAAATTTCATAACACAGCTCGATATTTACCCAAAATATTATATCCGGATACGATTACACTTTTCTCCAGTTTGAACAATATATTTTACAAATTGTGATGATACGAAGACATTTAGCAGCAATTGGCAGTATCTGACATTGAAGTTTACGGTTAAATTACCTCTTATTTAAATCTTTTCATAAAAAAGTTGTTTCGTTTCGCCCGCCAAACATAGACGATCTACTTTCGATTTCAAAAACTACAAGAAAATACAATTTAATGTTTCGCCGATTTGTTTATTTCTCGAAAAATAAGAATTAAAATCATTTTTAATATCTGTAGTAACTAAACAAACCAGTAAGAGCTTCTCCTTCCGATAATTTATCCGTTTACTGACTGCAAAATTTATGTGTGTGTGTAGAAACCCACGCAAAGTTTATAGAAATCATACGATGCGTGTATACGTTCAATGTGGGAGAATTAAGGCTGATCGGGATCGGCTATGTTACCTAACGCATCCAGACGATTCAGATTTTGTTTTTAAAAAAGCATTGTGTGCATTTCTGTAATTTTATATACGTTTAGAAATTATTAGACATGCGTATTTGCATTATTTCTATACGTAATTTACGCTAATACGCATCTTATCTGGAGCCCTGTAGAACTATTTTTTGTCTTTCGCTGGATGTTACGCAAGCTTTGTAAGCCTGCGCAATTCATAAAATGCACATTTATGCTTAATGAGTTACATTCGAGTATTGCACAATTACATGTCATAAATATGACAGATTAAATCGTATATTGGTCATAGCAAAGGGAATTCACGCAACTTAACTTCATTCTTGCAGTGAACTGTTTGAAGTTTGAGAAATCTGATGAAACTACATCGCTTCACTGTGTTATTTGGTCCATTTAGACTTAGAGAATCGCTGGATAGCAAGGACTCGTCAAAACGATTACATCGTTTATCCGACTCAAAAATTAAATGATGATGTTGCTTTTCCCCTAATTTAAAAACAAAACAAATATCCCATCAACTCGAACTCTTCAATAGCATCAGGTAGATTTTATCAAATATAATATTTAGAATAGGAGGCATTTTATCCTTGCTTTATTTTCGTTTTTATGCCCTCGAAGGGAGGCATATTAGTTTTCAACTGTCCGTCCGTTCGTTCGTTAGTTCGTCACAATGTTAACTTTTTGCATGAAGGCACTTTACTCGCGAACCACTGCACCCAGGACATTCAAACTTCACATGCGATAGTACTTATTGAGCACACAATCCCTACTGACTTTGGGGTCACCAGGTCAAAGGTCAAGGTGCTGCGGCGGCATTTGTCACCATTAGTGACAGCTCTTGATTAAACATGCTAAAATGCTTAAGAAAAATTCAATGAATGTTGTAGAATACACGAATATAACAGGTGCCAAAACAACATTTACGCATCTTTTGGTGACTATACCTTCTACACATTTTTAGTAATCAAAGTCAAAATCTGTTTAACAGAATTCAACATATGCCGGAGCTAGGCAGTTGATGCAATATATCTGTGTCACTGTATATAATATCGGAAATGGTACTTGGTTTCTGCGTTATGAGGACTGTCTAGTCCTTATTCATTTTTGGAGGGACACAAGCTGAAAGTGTGAATATGTTTTAAGGTTTTATAATACCTCTCAAAACTGAATAATATGTGCTTTAAGTAAGATACAACTTTGCATTGCCATCATTGAAATTTGATTTCAATTTCGCATGGATAACAGAATAATTATATGAAGAAATGTTTCAGATATTAAGTAGGTGGTTCTTTTGCAAAGTTATATACATACGAAGAGCACTTTTCAATACTTTAAAGTTGATAATGTATGCAGAAGCTCTAAATACGTGATAAGCTGACATGGAAGCAATTTCAGTGCATTAATAGAAAAGTCATGATAAATATTTTGGCAAATAAAAGAAACCCATAACATTGTTAATATATACTTGACCATTTTCAACCAAGCATTTTCATTTCTTACCATATAGAGTGAATACTGCTACATATTCTTGTCTTCACAATATATTTTGACTCACTTTAGGTGTACAAATTAAAGATATTTTTAAGGCTATTTATTTTTGACGGAAGTAGGAAAGACGTACACGCATGCTCTTGTTATGAATGACATTACGTTGGGACATAATAATCGTTAAAGACTCAACTATAAATATAATGTAAAATGAACAGAACATTACACACGCAAAATACATGAATTACAATAAAAAGACATCACAAATATGATACCATTTCCTCCATTTCCTTTGTGTTTCAGGTTAAGCAGTTTCAGATTAAGCACAAATTTTAAGTGATACAAGATTTATAATTCTAGTCTGTGGGACTTCAGGTAAGTAGAATTAACTTACGTGTCAATAATAGAATATACTATCCAAGATTTTCCTGAATTAATTACAATGTCATACAATAAGTTAGTGTAGCACAGTCTCCATTGGATGTGCATTATGCAATTAATCAGTTGTACTAGTTTACATACAAAAATGCATATTTAAACTGATAAAAAAAATTATATATAACATTTTAAATTGGACATTTCAACTAAATGTAAAAACATGAGTTCTCAAAACAAACCCAACTCATTATTAAAACAAATGCGCGTGCATGCATGCACACAAAATCTTTTGTAGCTCAGCTACATATTCACAATTAATATGACAATCAAAATTATATTTTCAGCTAATTATAGTTTGTCATTGATCACCTTCAGTATGCTATGATTGAGGTCTCGTTTATTTCATTGTAATCGTAATAGGAACAGGCTATTTGTCCTTACCATTTAAAATCAAGCTTTAATAGTTAGTATTGCTTTTGATATCAGTCCATTGGTTTATCCTGTAAAACACATAAAAAAGACGTGATGTATTCTCAGTCATCAGCATTAAAGCAAATTTGTAAAAAAAGGCAACAACCATTGCCTGCAAGTTGAAGGACAAGTATAGTAAGTTACATAATCCTTTGAATGTTTTCAGCATAATTATGGTGATTAGAGATGTACATGTGTGCAGTACTTACTTCGACAGTTTACGGAGTTAAAACAAGTGAAGGCTTTACAAAACTATAAACACAAGGGGTGTTTGAAAAGTGATGCAACTGCCATGGGTCTATATTTTGCAAACTGTGCTTATTTTGTTAAAAGTTCCTTCTTAATATTTTTATCTAATAACTACTCGTCTCCGCGTTGGCGACTACGAACTTTTTCAACTAAAAAGAGGACGTTTTTAACTCCTGTTTTGGTATATATCTATTTATGTGTGTAAAGGTTACTATATACCCAGAAAGTACTAAATCAGTTCAGTTTTTTAGTAATTGCATTGTTTTGTAATTTTGAAACGAAATTCCTATTGAAACTTCTTTTTCCTCTTTTTTGCAATTGATTTGATGTATATTAGATCATTTCCTACATTACTTTGTATTTCAGTATTGTCAGTCTACGTATTTTAACTTTCATTTCTTACAAATTAGTCTTCACAGAATTCAAATCGTGAAATTATTCCAAAGATAAATCCCTATGGGTTTCATAATTATGTTTCTATACAATGAGGCACCTACATTAAGCGTCAGTGTTAACTTTGATTGGGTTATTTCTTTACGAACATAATAGTATAGATAAAAATCGAAAAATTAACTTATTATATTAAAATTTGCCGAGTTGCACGTGTAATTGCTTATATGTGGAGCTCAGTCACATATTTTGTCAAAATAAAGCGTCTGCGCAAAATGAATCTTTCATTGCTAGTGAATATGACAGCATCCTGAAGTTATTTGTTATTTGATCCTAGCGAATGTTGTTTTTTTCTGAATAAAACTTAAGCCTCAGTTCTTACAAATGGGTTCCGATCCTTTATTAAGAACATTCTTGTAGTTCTTTACTGCTCTTGTTTTCTGACAACGGAAGTTAGATGGTTTGCATAGCAAATGCCAACATATTACAACTTCCCTTACGCAACCAAAGTGACAATCTTAATATGGAACATCAATTTCCCAACAGAAATGGGTTCTCACATATTATGGCAAGCTAAATTATGTCGGTGACAAAGTTTAATCAGACGTAGACAAATACATGTCATGGAGTTACTGAATATGTAAATTGTAGGATTATGTAAATGCAAGTTTAACTTATGCTTGCGTAAACGGAAATTGTGTGTTGGCAGGAGTTTGAGTAAATTTAAAACAAACGACTTCTTGCATATTGAAAAGAAAACGCGAAAATATTTTAACTACTCTAATGTAATGAAGTTACACCGAAGAGAAAAAGAAATAATGCTAGCAATATCTTAAGCATTTTCTCTCAACAGCATAACATCTCAGGCACATTCTACTTTATCTGGATATTTTTGTCTGATATATAAAACTAAACAGAAATACAAATGCACTAAACACATCTAAATTTAAGCGGTCAGCTATATAAGTAGGGAAACTATGGTTATATATATATATGTGTGTATATGGTAGGAAGAGAGGTTTTAACTATGAATGCTTTATTAGATGCATTGTTGCATATCGAAAACGGTAGCCAAAGATTAAAAACAGTGCAGAATTACAAATTCAATATTTCTGATTTATTTATTCACATTAATATTTCTGCGTTTAGATTGAGTTAAATTTTTAAAGTTACAATTACTGGTTATAATTTAAAGCTTTATATGGACATCAATATAAACAGCTCAATATTTGCCACAGTTTGTTCTTATGTTTGTGAGAGGTGTTTTTCTATCACGAAATACAGCGCAATAGATATAATAGAACTAATAAAGCAATGTTATAAAGGCAAGCATGATCAAAAAAGTAATAGTTGCTTTTTGTAGCCAATATTAGGCGAAACTTAAAACAATGAATTTGCTGTTTCTGTTCCTATATCGACTAAGTATTCTACAATACAAAAAATTGATTAATATATTTGAATATCATATTCAACCAATTATTTCATACCTCGAAACCTCGTACAAAGAAAGGAAGGAGGTTTATTTTATGGTGACATTACGATATAATATTTTTGTGCCATATGGGGAGGCATATAGTAATTTCAGCGTCCTTAGTCATCCATCAAGGGATTTTAATATTACTTGGCACAAATGTTTTCCATAGTAAGGTACTGTGTCATGCACAAGTTTTGGACCCTTAGCTTAAAGGTCAGGGTCACACTTGATGGTCTTACGTCAACAGGTGTTTGTTTTTTTTCTGGTCTATAACCTAACCATCCATCAAGGAACTTTAATATTAAATGTTTCCCATAATGTGTCGGGTGCAAAACACAGACCTCTAACAAAGGGGTCAAGGTCACACCCAAAGGTCAAAGTCAGCCGTGTTTTGTTTTCTTTCCTGTCAATAACAGTCATCCTTGAAGGGGTTTACATATAATTTGGCACATATGTATTTCATAATAAGACAAAGTGTCAGGTGCAACAACCAGACCTCTATCTCAAAGATCAAGGTCACACTCGGAGGTCAAATGTCAATAGAGGGTTTTCCTCTCAGGATCATAACAAATAGAATGTAAGACATTTTACAAAACATTCACCCAGATGTTACATATCAGTTACCACAAGCTGAACGGGGGCATGTACTTTTTCAAAAGTATTTTCTAGTTTCTCATTATAATATGTCTCGTATTGTCAATCCAGTATGCACTGTGTTCACTCAAATGGATCCTGGCCAATAACAAAATAAATGGTGCTATTATATACATGTACTAAAGACCAATAACGAAGTATATATACCGTAGTTACATAAGCAGTTTTTAAATCCTACCAGGACTAAACTGTTTTGATATCTGTCTTCTGACCTGTTTCGTCGGGCCCTTAAGGGTGTTTCTCTTGTTGCTCTGTCTTCTGAAAAGGCATGGAGTACATACGTTTTTGGTTCTAAAGGTTTGCTTTTTATATTTTTATACATTACGTGTGTTAGAGATTCACCTGGAGGGGATTACTTTTATTTACACTGTCCCATGTTTTTGGAACATGGTGGAGGTAAGAGTGAGGTTGGGTGCGCACCATAAACCGGTTTAAGGTCCCCAGTGGTGTTTTTGTTACTGACCGTTCCAAAGCGATGCCCCGCTGTGTTCCTTTGTTTGTACGTTTTGTCCTCTTGTGTAGGCTTTGTGTGTGTGCGCGTGTATGTGTGTGTGTTCCTTTGTTTGTTCGTTTTGTCCTCGTGTGTTGGCTTTGTGTGTGTGCACGTATGTGTATGTGTGTGTGTGTTTGTGGTGTGCACGTCTGCGTGCTGTAGGTTTCGTTTTGGGGAGGCTGCGATTTTGGTACGTGGCATTCCCTGTTTGATATTTGTCTTTGTTTTTTACAAATTAAATGGTGTTATTATATACATGTACTAAAGACCAATAACGAAGTATATATACCATAGTTAGGTACAGATACATAAGATAGTTTTTCATGATGCTTTTTATTCCTTATTTTTGCTTTAGCGTATTGAATGCAAGAAAACATTGTTTCCTTTTGTGAAGAAAGCACGAACCTTTGTATACATTTTTTTTGCAGTATGCTGAATTCAAAAAATGAGGAGAAACGCGGTTCGCTGTCCTTGATTAACTAAAAATGATGCCTCAGAGGAGGACCGATGTTTTATTCGTTTTAATCATATACTTTTGAAATCAATTTCCAAAATGTTAATTTTTGACCTTAATTAGTAATTATTCTTGACACAGTTACATTTTATACACATTTGATATACAATGTATTAGACACAGAGAAATGACTTAAGTGATGTCCTAAAAGGGAAAAACATGTTTAAAAAAATCATTTATAGGATGGTTTAGTTACATGTCATAAGCCTTTGGAACAAATAACGAAGCATTGTATTTTATCTTAGGTTCCAAATCGGCCTATAGATAATATCATGTCTCTAGTAAAGAAATGATCATGCAGAGGATCAGAGTTGAGTTTTATACTCTGAACCTCTGTATAGTCAATGAAGCTTGATAAAATGACTATTGCAGCCGTCCTAGTTATGCTCTTTGTCAAATATAGTGGTAGAAATGCCACTAATTAGCGCAATCATAAGGCCTAGAAGTATTGCTTGTTTAGAGTAAAGCCCCAACAATTAGCCGGAATGATAGGTAGGCTTTCTATTTTTTATAGAACATCATAAAAATCATATTTACATATGTCAGGAACTAAAGTTTAATAAAATATTTGTATATTTTGTACCTTCTAAATAGAAAACATAATATATTGTATAGTCAACTGTAGTGTCCATTTGCTTTTATTCCCCTTCAAATCTCCCACTTCGTGAACTTACAAAATTTGAAATAAAATCTAAGGCAGGCATTTTTTTTCACTAGATGCATATAGGATCAGGTTACCCGAAACAAGCAGGTTTGTAGGCGTAAAAACCCTTTCGATATCTAAATAAAAACAGTAACAGGTTCGTCAATATTTCACTCTAGCACAATGACATGACTGAGTACACAGCAAATTTGCTTTGATACATTTATATCTGTCTGTGTATGTATTCTTGCAATTACATTGATGAGTCACCTCCAGCAGCTGTTAGCCGAGTACCGGTTCTTTTGTCCATTCCAGTCGAGATGATTAGCAATGTCATTGTTTGCTATAAATGCCTGTCTCCAAATACAACCTGCTTGTTACAATCTGTATGATATATAAGTGATCATCTCTTAGGGAACTGCTTTCAATATGTCTTAATTCCTCCAGAAAATATATACTTTGGCTTCATTTACTAACTCATATATTGATATATCGATGTATTTTAGAACAATCTATCGTTCCAATTGTCATGTGTACTTCACAAACATTTAAATAAAACGTATTCTCCCTTTTGAGGCCTCATATTTGGTTAATTCAAGCCAACAAATCGTATGCGTAATCATGTTTATTAAGAACACTATAATAGTTAAATACAAACTTTCATGCTTTCTTCATAAAAA
Organism: Mercenaria mercenaria; assembly: GCF_021730395.1. Taxonomy (NCBI): domain Eukaryota; kingdom Metazoa; phylum Mollusca; class Bivalvia; order Venerida; family Veneridae; genus Mercenaria; species Mercenaria mercenaria. The sequence goes on along the minus strand of NC_069367.1, from coordinate 51,319,190 downwards.
GCATCTTTTCATAAGTTTTAACATTCAGTATACAGTAAATATCTGATTACGCCCCTCTTTAGTATGTTTCTTGAGTATTAGGAATATTTTGGGCTAAATATTGTTGGTCCATGTCAGCGATATATTATCCATATCTAGATCATATAAAATATTATATAATATATAATATAAATAATATTTCGGAAAAACTTTCGTTAAAGACAATTTTATTACCCCTTTTTAGATTAATTAAAAGGAGGTTCCGAGGCAGAGCCAGAACGTCTTGTATGATCTGAGATACATTATAGTAATATTTAATGCAAAATTTGGTGTTTTCTTCACAAGCTTTTTAACATCCTTGCCATATCTTATGCGCTACTTGAGTAGATAGATACCAAATGGTGAGAGGTACATATCTGATAAAAAATCAATTTCTTTAAATGGAAATGGACTTCTATTACTAGACGTAAATGAAACTGTCAATCTTACAGAGCCAGTGGCAGACAGGATATCGCTGTATGTACTCTTCGATTCAAATTGTGTTACAAAACCTATTCCGACCTAAATCATGTATAGTACTTTATGAATTCATCGATTTTAATTCCCCTTCTTTGAATAGTATAAGAATAAAAGTTTTACAAATTTACAGTACTCCCCATTCAAGACCTTTTGATTTCTGAATTTATATTTAGGCATTGTAGATAGATTTATCTCGTGTAACAGTATTTCCAAAAGTTAGATATAGAGAATAATAGGTTAGTGCCGTAGATGAGAAAGTTTATCTGGCTCACCCGATAACGTCCGGAGCCGAGCCAGATAAACTTTCTCCATCTTAGGCACTACCCTATTATTCTATTTATCTTGTCATTACTTCATTTTCCGATATTTGGCAATTTATTTTACAAAAATAAGTGTGCGACAACCGCTTTAATGACGTCATATTCGTAATGACGTCACTTATATAATGACGTGATTACCGGCAAAATCGCAATAACTTCTTCGTTTTTGAATAAAAACTCATTATTTGACCACTCATTTTCTTAGTTCGGACATTTCCAACACAATGATGATGGTTTCGTTGCAAAATTTCTTATGACAACAATATCGATCATAAGGTCACATGATCAACTGACCGTATATCACTGGTCACATGATCAACTGACGGTATATCAAGAAAGATATACGGCACCCTGATATCGGGTCGAAAATACTGCAAGTGACAGGATAAATGGCTATGACACTGTACACAGGTAAACTTACTCGAGACATTTAATTGAAAACGACATGGCCTCATTACTTTATCATGTTTTACATGATCTATTATAAGACAATACTTCATCTTTAAAAATAGTTATCTAGATATATTAGATAAACGTCAATTTAAATTGCACAATCAAGTTTTCGTGTAATCAAAGGATACAATACACTGGTCAGCCCGGTGTCAGTATAATGTGACTTGGTGGGGTATCATGCCACGTGTCTACGGCGTGATATTCCAGTGAGGCAGCACTATAAAGTTGGGCATTGTGCTCACTGCTACAAGTAGACACCGTCGTTTACATGACTGAAAAATTGTTGAAAAAGACGTTAAACCCGAACACACACGTACAATTCAAACATCATAGTTATTGCCAAAATGTTTCCAACAACAGGCCAATAACCTCAGAAATCACGTTTAGTGATAGGAAAAATTGAAATATTTTGGTATCTTTCGCTCAAGTCAATCTGTATTTTGTAATTCTAATCGTCTTCTTAAGGACTACTTAATTTATATAGCAGGCAATATACATAAAATTGAAACAGAAATGTATCAAAATAGTGATGCGTTTTTTATCAGTTTTAGGTTATTAATAAATAAAAACATTGGCTATTATCGTACTGCATTCAATGCAAAAACGACTTGGACTTGTGATTCGCAAACTTCGTAAAATTCTATGGCATTGCCATTTCCGACCGTTATTTATTAAAATTAGTAAACGTTTTATTGCTGGATGCTATGACCGTATTGTTCTGAAACACATTTAGCCCGTCTACAATTGGTCACTCCGCCTCGGGTTGAGCAGAACGCACCGTTTACACATGTTAAAAGTACCAGAATGTAATTTAGAGACATCCGCAGATGTATTCATACGGCGGTGCACATGGAACCTTCAATTCCACGAAAAGCGGCCAGATAAAGTCCCCAGATAAAATAATGGCAGTGCCATAGCCTGAAACGTTTAAACAAAAGAAATGAAAGGAAGGTGTTCTTGTGATGAATAAATTTATTGAATTATTTATATTTGAAATAAAAGTACCGTATTTTGCGAAGTGAGACATTACAATGTATTTTGTTTCAGCTCGACCTATGCAGAATTTATTCCGCCATTATAGATTCCTTCCATTTGCGTGGCTAGTCAATTTGACCAAAGGCGATATAAGTTCGAATGTTAGTACATGATTTTAATATTAAAAAGACTGGCTTCATTATGTGGCCTTGCTTTGTCCTTACATGACCCTTGGCAGGGTTTTGACTAACAGGGGTAAATGAGAGTAAAATTCTATGCAACATGAACATGAAAATAAAAGGCTGAAGAAATATTTTAAGTATAGTAAAATCTATGTATTATAAATATGCTTGTCTACCAGAAAAAGTGTATGGCAATAAATTTGTCCTCTATGTCCCGTACTACTCGCGTTGTTTCGTGATCTGATCGAATTCCGAGAATGATTGCATGTATATAATCGCCATAAAGTGTTTGGAGATAATGTGTATGACTTGAACAAATAATTGACCAAGATTGGAGCGCATTGGTAACCATGGTTACACCACGGAAATGCAATGATTACAAAATGTGCACGGTATTTTACTCGTGACGAGACATATTTCACTAAAAATGCAACCTGAAGAAAATGAGTGAAGCTTTGTATTGTTCTGTTATTATTTCGTTCAATGCCGTTTAGGGGTAGGCAATGGAAAATATTTCTAATGGAATACACAAATGAAATTCACGGCTAGATATCTAAACTTTAGAACAAAATGGCGTATATACTACACTAAAACATATTTTATTAGTTTGATGTTTGTTTGTAGTTAAACGCCGTTTTCCAACAATATTTCAGTTATAGTAACGGCGAGTAATTACATAACCAGTGTTCCTATTACAAAATCTGTTTTCCGCAAGAAACTGCTAACTTCCCCACATCAGAGGTGGAGAACAGAAGATTTCAGTCATAATGTCTTTTATCAAACCGTCATAGAGAACATACGCCCGGCCCAATTATCGAACTCTCGACCCCGCGATCCGTACATCTAGAGCTAAGCGGGCGGCCAGATACATATTTTAAGGTATTGGACCCCTAATAGTAATGTTTAAAATTTGGCATTTGCTTGGTTTATTCTTAAAGTTGGCCGTGTTTGACTCTGTTGCAATTTTTAAACAACTGTTACCGTGCCGTTTTTTATAAATTTTGTATAATTTATGGTATTTCCTCAAGCTCAAGTTGAGACAATTTTCAAAGTGATGACCACTATACAAAACGCTTGCAGAGAAATCATTATACCATTAATTTTGATAAAAGAAACATCAAACTATTGGTAAACAAGTACAAAACACAAAACAAAACTGCGAGTTTCATCTTTTCTTTTGGGTGCCTCAAGTAAACGGATTTAATGAGACAGAATTCTAACTCCAACATTGAAAAATTAAGGTCGAATCCTGCGGGTCTGTTTTGAATTTTGCTCACTTCATTCAAAAATAACCAAGGGGCAGAAGTAAAACCTACCTATATTTCTTCCACAATCTGTAATCTAAAGAGTGAAGGCAAAAACTTTTACCGCGTATAACTCAGTATTTTTAAAGATGTCTAACTCTACCCCTTCTGTTTCAGAGGTAAATTAACTTTGAACAGCAAGAAATCGTTTATCAAATGAATTTTTCCCCACTTTTGTACAATAAATCAATAGTAAGTCTTGGAAGAAGTAAAAACTTACTAGAAAAAAAGGAAAATAAGGGGGGAAAAATCAGGGCTGACTACGCCCATATTGGGTCAAAGTGAACCTATAGCCCCCACCCCACCCCCCCCACCCCCACGGAATATTGCAGTCAAAGTAGGTTTTTAGTAGGAATTGAATACTCTTCAAAAAGGAGGTTCTCTACTACGGGTCTAATAATTAAGTCAACACTTTGGGTCAAGTTAATGAAGTTACTGTATTAATTAGGTATTTTACTATTACTGCCAGAATGTTTTTAGATGATACAATATTATAATCTAGCTATCATGCACGTCTGACATGTCAGAAATGATTTCCTGTCTTTACTGGGCGTATTAATTACATTTAACATGCACTCATTTACACAGTACAGGTGAGATTACCAGAAGTTAACACGTAGTTAGTAAATGTTCTGCGTTTTAAGTGCAATCTTGTATACCAGATGCACTGAGAATGTCTATGCGAAGGGTTTTTTTTTATATTTCAATAACAAAACTGCAAATAAAATTAACAATGATAAAACGCAAGCAAGCAAAATGATAACAAACTCGGTTTGATGGAGCCTTTTCACGACAAAAATGAAATGAATGTCACCCCTCAAACCAAACAGCTAAAGCGGGACTCTGATATCAAGAAACATTCGCTGGCCGCAGTGATCACAAAAGATAAAAATTGTAACAACCCGGAGTACTTGGAGAGTTTTAAATGGTAGCGACGTAGCAAAACTTAAGGATGCTGATGTGAAAGCTAATAATATGTAAAGATACCCTTTCGAAGCAAGGAATGCAACAACAGAAAAAAAAGAAAACAACAAAAAAGCAGTAGTAGAGTCAGTTTAATTGAGACTGTCCATGAGGGGTAAAAAAGTGTCAAAATGGCCCAAGTACAAAGTACGGGCTGCCATATAGCTATTGTTGTTTTCATTATGTCTGTATGAGGACCTGGCGAAAGCAGACAATTCAACGAATCAAACTAATAGCAGATTTAATTTGATAATAAAATGTACAACACCCTTAGTACCCGCTTGGACACTAAGTGGATTCCGTGATCTCAAAAGACCAGACATTAAGAACAGCGAATTATATAATGACAACTCAAATACCGTTAATTATGCAAAATTATGTATTTAGACTATTTCTGAGTATATTTCACATGAAAAGTTTTCTCTTTTTTTTGCGACACAAACCGGCTTGAATTCACTTTTCATAACAGTCATATTTTAGGTAACACGAAAGCTTGATTACATTGATCCCCATAATAAAAACATGTTCTCCCTACTAAATATGATATATCGCATAGAAGGATGCACGTAGTTCGCTTAAGTACATGAAATAGCTTAATGTTTGCCTTTTGTCTTTGAAATAATAGTCAAGTAAGAAATAGTTTGACCAAAATCTTAGCTCTTTATTTTTCAAATTGGTACAATAAGTAACCAACGTGGTGTTTAATCCATTTATATAGATCACTTCTTTGTTAAAGTAAGGTATGAAAAAGAATCGAACACTAGAACTATTTTATAACAGCATGAGAAGTATTTATTAGGTATCCCAAACTTATTTGTAATAAATATCGTATGACTTTGTGTTTGATGATTTACATCAATACATGTATTATTTACTGTTAATAAACTTTTAATAGTTTTAATTAGCGCTTCCACTCTACACAACAAAGAGTCAAAATTGAAGTTTCCTTTTTATTAAAAATACATTTTACTTTAATTACAAATGTATTCCTGCAAACATTTTACTGAGAAAATATTTCATACGAATATGATGATTTTTATTCCTTTCGTCAGAGGTACATTTCTTAAGGTAGTTCTGCACGTTTGATAAACCGGAAGTGATGGCGTAACGCCATTTTTCCCGGATAACGTAAAATAAAGCCTGGATTCGGCGTACGGAAATGAAAATCATTATTTTTTATGAATTACATGTAATTCCAACCGATGAGTAAATGTATTTACAAAGGCAACGTTACTATCTTTCTAAGGTTATAATATGATATTAAAACATCTAACATGTTCAATAAATTCCAAAAAATGTCTTAAAATCAGCTTGAAATGCCCGGATCTCTTTAATCACGAGGAAATATCCCAAAATAAGCACACGGACCTATACATTTTATTTCACCATATTATAGGCCATATGTTTATTTACGACTGTGAAAGGTTTTATAAAATCTACATTGTAGAAAAATTCTAATCGCGAAATTGTTACCAAAATTGTGACTTTTCCACAGACTCCAACTACGAAAGATCAAAGGCACGGGTAGATTTCCCGGAAGTACACAGCACCCAAAACATAGCCATAAAGTCATGTGTGGTTCCAAATTTTCAAATCAGTCGAGCACAAAAACGAGCACACGACCCTATCTTTTTTATTTGCTGAATGTTCTAAGTATATTCTGAAGTTTTGAAAAATCAAGGTTTAATCGAAATCTTTATTGTAGACAACTTTTTTGATCCAAACGTGCAGAACTACCTTAAAGTCCAAGATCGACATGCCTCTCATAGAAAGGACACCAAATGTAATATTTTCACAAGTGATCTCTAAACGTGAAAATCGCAAGAAAAATACTTTTATTATCCTTATTTAGTGTTGATTAAGATTTGATTGTTATCAATATTGTTTGACATGGAGATCCTGGTATCAATACTTTCTTTCTGTTTTGTTTAAAAAAAAACGCTCAATAAAAACAAAGTGAACATTTCAAATTTAGTTGGGAAATAATTAACACAAACCAGCGTTTCTCATGCATATTTCAGCGTAAACTAAGACATCAACAAAATCAAATATACATATTACTGCAGTTGTCAAAACATTTCATACGGTAAAACCACACACAAATGAGGTAATATACTGTCATAATTTCGGAATAGGTATTCAGTGTGATATCTGTCTAAGAATGTGAGTATCTATTTTGAATTACACTATATTTTCTGTACACTTATTTTCTGTACACTTTCAGATTTACACACAGCAGTCGCGGTTAGTAAGACACATGTCTTAATATTCATCACATGTTTGACGTCGTGGGAATGAAATTAAGCCATTACATCCAATTGATAATATACTAATGTAAATAAAGCGTTGACGTAGACGTTTTTAAAGTATAGGAGACGTTGGTCGAATTTATTTGGTCTGTAATAGGTAAAGAAAGTAGAAATTTTAATGTTTCAGCAGGAAAAGCTAACATGTGACAAAAATATTGCATTTGTATCTTTCAACATTGAATTTATTAAACGAGTTGAATAAACATGATAAAATGCTCGGCAGTGGCTTTTTTATATTTTATTCAACTCGTTTAATAAATTCAGTATGAAAAGGCACTCGTGTAATATCCTATATTTATTTACTAATTTAGAAGGATAGGAAACAACCAAGCAAAATAGTAGTATAATCGGTATTAACCGTCTGTTAATTAGAGGTACTGAAATGCGAAACATCCTTCACGATCCCTTTACCCACGGTGTATGATCAACCCTATATTGTTGGTACTATTAGTCTTGGATAAACAAGGTAAGTCGGAAGTGTAGTGAACTTATTTATCACCCCTTTATTCTTAGATTTGTCTTTATTTCATAACTTGGATGATTTTACGGAACAAATCGAAGATGTAAAAATGTAATGGACACCGTATTTTGCCAAGTTTTATATCCGTTGTATGAAATAAAATATGTTTTCAGTTTCATGTCAAAGTAAAGGAAGGTGACATATGTGTTGAAAATGCATTTAAAATACGAATCCTGGTATTTTGGTATTGTTCGGATGTTTAACTGTATGGTGTTTAATACATAAAAATAGCGGAAAGAAAAGACAAGACAATTTTATTGCAAATCATATAGGCTTAAAAGCCAATCATGACATAAAAATTACATAATACAAGACATACAGCAAAAAGTGGTGAACATCACGATATAATAGTTACTGATAAAGAATTATATAACATGAAGACGAGCGACATAGAAGACAAAATCACAACCAAAATACACACACACACACAAACAAACAAAAACGGAGAAGGTCATCTTTTGACAAGTTTACATGAGCTGTACTACTTGAAATAGATCTATAAAAATAAAAAAAGAGAGAAGCATAATTAATGCTTAAATATATAGCATCAAATACAGAAGCAGTAACCAAACAGACAGTATATATATGGACCGTCTAACAATACATTTAAATAACAACATGTATAGAACAATCAGTTCAATCACAGCCTTCTCGATCCGAAATGCAAGACCTGAAAGAACACACACACATCACTACAACCATAACATAAAACATAATAATATAAAGTATTACAAAGTAGACTGCCTAAGTTTAAATGCATTAAATATAAATATTCCTAATTTGTTTTATTATTTTCTAATATTCTGAATTCAAAAGTTCTATAAATTTAAACATTTTTGGTCTAATCCAGTATTTTCTTGGTATATATTTCTTTCTTAAATCATTATACATTTTGTAGAAAGCATTAGATTCATTTACATTATTGTAAATTATACTAACGAAATTATAAGAAGATCATTTGGACGCATAAAATGCAACTAACCAGCAAAAGAATAGCAGACTGAATCTTATTAAGACTGTCCATGAGGGGTCATGAAATTTGCAATTCCTTGTACGCAAGTTGCATTGTTTGCTTCATATGATGCGTGTAAAAAGACATATATGAGCCGCGCCATGAGAAAACCAACATAGTGGCTTTGCGACCAGCATGGATCCAGACCAGCCTGCGCATCCGCGCAGTCTGGTCAGGATCCATGCTGTTCGCTAACAGTTTCTCCAATTCCAATAAGCTTTAACAACATAAAGCATGGAGCCTGACCAACTGCGCGGATGCCAGGCTGGTCTGGATCCATGCTGATGCATACTCACTATGTTGGTTTTCTCATGGCACGGCTCATATTTATTTTGATTTTCAATTATTCTTTCTTAATAATGAGTTATATAGCGTTATTATACGTTACTGTTAATATTTATACCAAAATCTCTATTCAAATTGACTGATAAAAAAGTCATATTTATGCTTCTCAGTCCATTTGTACGTTATACGTAAAGTATGGGTGCTTTATACTTGGATGAAATCGTGTTTTTAAGAGTAGAAATTTATTTTAAAATTTTGGTTTCTTTTCTTTTACTGTTTCTATGGATAAATATTGAATATATTTGTAAAACCCTATGCTCAAAACATCACAAATCTTTAAAATTGCAATAAACGATTTCCATTTGCTGCATTTGTACAGCAGTACTCAAACTGTAACGTTTATTTGGCGAAAACTGCTGAATTTGACATTTTGATAGCATTTTCAATGAGATTGTTTGCATTTATAGAAATGTAAACATACCTTATTACTCATGTGTTCATACCCACTTTTAAGCTGTCAGAAGATATTCCATAGTGCTTACCTGTCAGACAAAAAATCTCTCTCAGAAGATACATGGTGTTTTTGGTGTCTTTTGGTGTTTTATAGGTCATTTCAGAACGTATGGCTAGTAATTCGTTTTTTTTAAATGGCTATGTGTTACAGCTCACAGAAGATTGTTAATTTTATATAGAGCATATTTTGCAAATTTATTTACTACTGTATAGACTATAAGAACAGAAAATAAAACCGATAAACGTTTATGGCCGTCACTAAAATACTGTTGTTCTGATTGCCAAACAATGCATATGACTTGCCTTTATCAAAACATTGTCGGCTTCTCTTTTATTTGTTAGAGAAAATAATAATTATACAAACTAAATCAGAAATAAATGAGCCGTGCCATGAGAAAACCAACATAGTGGGTGTGCGACCAGCATGGATCCAGACCAGCCTGCGCATCAGCGCAGTCTGGTCAGGCTCCATGCTGTTCGCTTTTAAAGCCTATTGGAATTGGAGAAACTGTTAGCGAACAGCATGGATCCTGACCAGACTGCGCGGATGCGCAGGCTGGTCTGGATCCATGCTGGTCGCAAAGCCACTATGTTGGTTTTCCCATGGCACGGCTCAAATTATAACGGAAAGAACATTAATCATGTTTTACAAATACGATCGGTTATTTTTCACTTCTGAACATCAGATCTATCATTGAGTCTACGCCTCTCTCTGAAACAAACAAGTATCTTAAGGTAGTAGAGGTGTAATAGCAATGTTTACAAAATGGCATTTGCATGGTATATTCTTAAAGATGACCGTGTTTTGCACTGCATTGCAAATTTTAAACAACTTTTACCATGCCGTTTTTTCTAAATTTTGTATAACTTGTGGTATCTCCTCTAGCTCAAGTAGAGAAAAATTTCAAAGTGATGGACGCTATATAAAATGTTTGCAGAGAACTCATTTTACCATTAATTTTAATAAAAGAATCATCAAACTATAGTTAAACAATTACTAAACACAAAATAGAAATGTGGATATCATTTTATATAGTGTTCCTCAAGTAAACGGATTTAATGATACAGAATTCTTATTTCAACGTTGAAAAAATAAGGTCGAATCCTTGTTTCTGTTTTGAATTTTGCTTACTTCATTCAAAAATTACCTTGGGACAGATGTAAATCCTACCTAAATTTCTTCCACAATATGTAATCTAAAGAATGGAAGCAAAATAGAGAACTTTTACCACATGTAACTCAATATTTTTACAGATGTGTAACTCTACCCCTTCTGTTTAAGTAGTAAATTCACTTTGAACAGCAAGAAATCGCTTAGCAAATGTTTTTTTTTTTCATTTTTGTACAATAAATCTATCATAAGTCTTGAAAGAAGTAAAAACTTACTAGAAAAAATCGAAAATAAGGGGAAAAAAAATTTGGTCCCAGTAGGGCTTGAACCTACGCCCCCCTGAGAATTGCAGTAAATGTGGGTTTATGGTAGGAATTGAATACTCTTCAAAAAGGAGGTACTCTATTACACATCTACTACCTTAACACTGTCCTATATCGACATCTTACACCGTTGTCACATATCTTATCTACTCATGTTTTTCAATTTTAAGACTGGTTCATTTAAAGATAGCCGTAGGTAAACTTTCCGTAGGTTATCTAAATTTTCAAATATAAGATGAACAATAAGACTAATTCGAAATTGCAATTTCAGTTTAGTTTCCCGGGACATATGTCGCTCTGTTTACGCTTGATTAAAATAATCCCCTTACCAATTGCACTTGGACACTTTGCTATAGAAAATACACACCGACTAATGGTATGAGATTAGATGTGTTGATATTGTATTGACTTAATGTCAAATCAGTGACCACTGGGGGTACAATCTGTTATTGGCTGATCGAATTCAGATCGTATCAGACAGGCAAATGTGGCCTGCATTTGTTTAAAACTCTTTGCATGAACATAATTCAAACAGCATGTGGTATATTTTAGTCAAGTGACGGATTTGTTTGAAACTTTTTAACATATGACCATTTTACCTTACTTGTGTTCATTTAGCACTAAATACCTGTATGATTTTTACATGAGGCTTTTTGAAAATTTGCTTTTTTTGTCCTTGGGGTCCAATTAATTTTAGAGGTATTTAGTGTAAATATAAGTTTGATAAACTTACTTTGCCCTGGAAAGTATATAAATACGAAGCTTATTGTATCAATTTTTTAACGATTACATAAACAATTATATATCTATTCTAGTTAAAATTAGTCAAAAATGCAAGCTTGAAAACATATTATTAGCTCGTCTTGCCTATCTCAACCAAGATATATTGGAAATAAATGAAATTAGATGCTATATGCAATTTTTAAATCTTAAATGTTGTTCATATTGTTGAAATATACCGATCTCTATCAATTGTAAATGTCAGACTACAAATTACATTGAAACAAAAAGAAACACTTAGCGTTTAACACCTTTCTCAGGGTAATTACAATTTTTTATAAAAAAATCAAATAGACACACATTTCTAATACAAATATATGTAAAGGGTCTTACCAAAAAGCTTAGTTGAATAAAATTTAAAAAAAAACACCAATTCCATTTAAGAAATTGTGAGACTTATTACTTTGCTTTACTGCAAATATTTAAGTTCTGGTTTTCTAGCTAACCTTGTTCTCTGTGGGAATAGTGTTTACACAAAATTTAATATAAGACATATATCCGAGATACAAAACTAACAAAAACGTTAAAACTCTGATACATGTCTCAGCACCTACATGTATGTAACTTAGAATGCTGTTGTAATCATCATAAGATTTTTTGTTTCAAAAGTGCTTCTCTAGCTGCCTAGGTGTACTTCGCTCACACAGGTATGCTTTCATCACAGGCGCTTGAAGCTATATCAATAGATATATATGCATTATCATATCCCTCCCACTTAATATACTGGTTGGCAAGTAAATCATGGTATTTTTAGTCTTTTTTTACCGTCTAATAATCCGAACAGAAACTCAGTTATCAATGTAAAAAACTTTCAGAAGAAAGAAAAAAACCTTCATCTTATGTTACGCTGAGCAGAACTTACAAGAAAAATATTAAAGTCGTTCATTTTACTAGTTAACTTTACCAAAACCACCGCATTGGTAGTCCGCCATAGATCTACCTTATCCATCTTTCGGTTGTAAAATCCGAAGTAAATCATTTTAAAAATATATAAATTCATCATTAACGATCGTTACCAAATAACAAATGTGATTGAACAATTTTATAAAGACTACATGCAAACATCCAAAGCCGATTATAGTCAAAGAAACTTCCATTTTCTTTAGAAAATCCCGAACGGTTTCAAGAATTGTGACGTATTATTCGTGACGTCATTACAGCTTGAAGATTATGAGGTTCTGCTTTGTGGTTTCTACTACACAGTGGCTGATTTTCCTTTTTTTTTCGACTTTCTGGACACGCCCCATTTTCATGATCAGATACTGAAACTAAACGCTAATTTATATTAGAATCTGTCAAAGTTTAATTGCGACGGGACAGTTTAATATTATAACTAGCATTTCAATTACATATAAGTCAGGGGCGTAGCGTGATTAATTTAAAAGTTTCTCTGGGGAAAGTGTGGGGGAGAGGAATCCCCTCCTCCGGCGGAATCCGGGTAGCCTACCCCGTGGAAATTTTAGAGCAAACAAATAGATGCTATGCTTCCAAAACTATGCTTCTTCAGTTTAAAAGAACAAAATATTCACAAACGGCTCGGAATGTAAAGAAAGGTCCATATAAGCTTGTGAACGTTACAAATCAGGGTCGGGGAGAGGGGATGGGACTGGCACTTTGGAAAGACGTAGACTATGCTATCTATTTATTCAGGACGAAATTTGTTATTCGCAAATTAAGCAGCATGCGTTCTTTTCCAAAACTTTTTGTTGTATACAAAATTTTCATTCACTATACATTTTATATGGAAAGACAAAAGCGTTATTTTTTGCATAAAGAACATTGCTGTAATAATATCAATGACGGCCCTTTCCGCGAGACTGCACGCGTTATCTGACTTCTTTCACCGAAAACATGAACAAAATGGCCTCATTCCAATTCTTTCAAAAACTGAACGCTAAAACTTAAAAAAAAAACACATTTAATCATAGCTTTAACTACTGTTTATGACATTTATCGGAAGGCGAAATTTAGTTGAACGTGGGCTGGTCTTTTTGACTGTCTGTTATAAGATGACAAAAAGATCGATATCTTGGCATTTATTTTTGATTTTCTGATACTCCAGGAAAGCAAATCATTTTTGTAGCTAGCTATCGTAAAATGTAAATATAAGAATTGAATGCTGTTCTTTGTGCGTTTATATGGGTATGAACCACACTGGAAGGCTGCTTGCTAATCATCCGAGAGTCGCTAGCGCGATTCATGAATTTGCAAGAAGTCTAAACGTGGTTTACACGCACTGAAGATTTATACCGGTATAAACGCACAGAAAATAGCATTCAATTTTGAAATAAAGTACACATGTGTGCATACACGTTACAACGGATTATATGCAAATCACTTTGCAGTAAATACTCTAAAATGCCTAGGAAGAACTTTGACTTATGCACAATTTCAAAACAGTCCAAATGATGAAGCTATTTTAACAGATTCTTATTTCATTGTTCCAGTTAATTGATGGTAAATTCTCTATTACATACTGCAGTTATAGGAAAATGTTGTAAGCATTATATTGTTTTCTAGACCAAGATAATTACTAAATGTTATTGTTTACCATCTGTTGCATGCTTGTAATATCGCAATCGTCCTTGCACATTTCTTTTCAAAACTTACAATTTCCGGGAAATGTATCTCTACATTCTTGGAAATAATCAAGTAAATAATGATACTGAGACAAAGTCTTGTGACAGATGTTTAGGCTGAAATATAAAATCTAAATTTACGAAACGATAATAAAGGAAATGTGTAGACGACATTAGTAAATAAATATTTACTAGTTATGAGTATTTATATTATATATGTATAGGTTTAAAGAAATCGACGTATTACCGTATTTCAAAGGTATCGAGGTGTAGGATGTATAATTATTTCAGGCGTTAAATAATTTTGATTGATGTATTCTTTCGGCAATAAATTTTGAGAAATGGGTGTCAGGGCATAAAAAGAAGATGGCTGGTGTTGAAACTTGTTTTTTTTTTTGCTTCCCGCTCCCACGACGGGGTGAATTAGGGTTGAGTAGGTGCCTCGCAGCATATGACCCGGAAAGTATATTCATAACCGTATGTTTTCCATGTAGAAATTAATGAATTGATAGTTTATATGACTGAAGTTGAGTGTTATACTATGGCAATGCGAATAACAAAGTCTAAATGTTAATTTATAAAACTGTTCTTATTGCTCCCGTTGATTCTCTTTGGTTATGGGATAGATAATTTATTTTTGTTTGAGCGTAGCGAATTAGGAAATAATGCTTGGGAACAGACTTCTAAATTTTACTAGTGTTGGACAATTTCCATTAAGAAGATTGTTCTTACGGTCAATAGCAGCTATTGTATACATGCATCTGAAATCATATATGTATTTAGAACTTTAAATGTATTTAGATTTATATAAGTATTTATAATACCGAGTGCAAGTGCAGCAAGAAAAAAAAAACAAAATTTGAAAATTTTGATAAAAGAGAAACAGCAGTCTGCCGTCACAAAATTATAACAAAGCCAACGACCAAGACAACAGCATACTCATATGCTATGACATTGTCCCTACCCCCATAACCACTCCTGAGCAGTTTTTAATTGCCTCTATGGAGTTTTTATCTGTTTTTATTTTTTGATTTTCGATGTTACTCAGCCGAGTAACCGAGTATGCCACGCTACGCTCATGTAGGTAGATTCTGTTGAAAACCCTATCTATCATTGTTGGTATATAAATGTGCTATATTCTGCATTCTTTCATTGCTTTAACAGTGCAATGAAATAATGTCTGTCTGGTAATTTGTCAGCATTTGTTAACGTCTCTTGGCAGTTTACACTGGACCCGTGATACCGAGTCTTCGCATTGAAGTTTTGGCGGGAAAGAAACGGACGTGCGTTGCATGCCCGACATCATGCTTGTGGAAATCTCAACTCTTCAGATTAATAAAAAAATCCAAGGAAATCATTCGAGGCAGGCACCAATATATACACCGCAGATTGTTTAATTCTGGTCCCATGGAAAAAAAAGTATAACGAAGAGAACCTCGTACCATCAAAGCAACACTAATAAACGGCAAAAGACCATTACGTGCGTTAAATCGGCGGTATTGCTACCGTGCCGCAGGAATCTTTTAATGTCGTGGCAGAATAGCTCCGAATCTCACGTCTTGCGACTTCAGGTACCCACCGTTTACCCAAATGCTGTTTGTTGTCGCCAACAAATATAGTTATAAGCACCGCACAGTATTATGGCGTTTTTATTTTTAGCAACATGTAAATAAACAATCAGTACTTAGCTCTCTCTTTTAAAACAAAAGATATAGGAAGTAAGTTCAATAGTTGGCTTGATAGCGCAGTAGGTTGAGTGGATAGACATGTAATCATTTTGTATTGATAGTTCGAACCTTGCATTCGTCCATTTTTTTTTTCATTTTGCATTTAATTTACATACTTTAAGTTTGTTTTCTCTGGTTTCTAATTCATTCACGAAAGCTGCAGAAACGTAAGATCATATTAAAGACGATGCGTATTTCAAATAAGTAAACATGATTACGTGTTAACAGTGACATAAGTTAGTGAACAAATTAGTAATAGATTAACCAACCCGTGTTGTTTTCGTTGAATCGTATTGAAAAAAAAAAGAAATTAAATACAGTTTTAAAAACAAATGTTTACGGGTCCGGGAATCGAACTCCCGACGAAAAAGTATAACACGAATACCGTTACCGCTCGGCCAACGAGGAATTATTGTTTGCATCGTAAACGTAGTGTATTGACTTAAATTTATGCTATTGTTTTTGTTTGTTTACATTTCAAAGCGCCTTATTACTGTGCGATACCTATAAATGGATATGCTCGCAATGTTTATTTTGGCACGTGTGTTTCATGGCGTATTAATGTTGTTGTGTTTTTATTACATGAAAAACAGTAATGTACATATTTCTTCTATAAATAGGAATCAAAAATGCAAGGCTTATGTTAATGATTAGTATACGCATTTAGACTTACTAACGGGAGAAACTTTTAAATTATGATCGTCATGAGTTAGAGGCTAATGTAAATCATTTTATATAAAGTTTTAGAACATGCATGGACGGCATTAGCGTCCGGAAAACTGGTATGCAAAAACTGGAAAAAATAAGTATTTGATTAAGAGTCAAACATATGTTAAATCTACGTAAGACAATTCACTGGATACTACAGATATACACACAAACACTTTGACGGGCCACTATATTTTTTTTTCTCCTGACGTAATTTAAAGCAAATGACAATGTCACAAAACACTTGGAAATGTCAGTGGTTTCAGCAGTGTTTACTTTGTGGTCTGTAGAAATATTAATATGTCTTTTAGTGTGTGTAAAGTATGTTCGTTCAACAATTAATCAATGGGATACCACTACCAGTATTAAGATTCAAGGGGTATTTATATAAGGTACATTGTACATGATTAATTTCTTTCCTATTTCTTTTTTCTTTCTTTTTTGCACCATAAATGACACTTCCCGTTTTGGATCAATTGAACAATTACCATGTTCGTTTATAACTTATGTAATGCAAAGATTCTTAAATTGTTGCTAAGCAATGCCTATGGACATTCTCTCCTGACTTACTGGAAGCTGAACACGGTATGGCCGAATACCAAAAACTGCTCATGTATATTTTGTTTAAAATATGTATATTTTAATTGAAGTTGTGACTCGTTACGTAAGTTCCTTTAAAAGTATAATTTTCTTCTTTGAAATGGTGTTTAACTGACAACAATCTGTCATCATTTGTCTTCAAAATCGCCGTTCGTTATATCGGTCCGAGGCGTGAAGTTGATCTTCAAGAGATCTAACCTGCATATAGCTTCAAACACCTGTGCTTTCATCAATGTAATCTTAACAAGTTAAACAAGTAATGTAAGTAAGTAACTTTAAAAATCAACGCCAGTTTACAAATTTCATTACTTTCATAAATGTTTACATAGATTCTATAAGGGGCCTTAGATTAAGGATAATATCCAGACTGTCCACTGTGTCAATTACCATCTAATTTGAGTTCATGCATGAGGGGAACAAAATGTTGATGGTAAAATGCTTTACGGTTTGTTTACAATATTTACAATATTCAATTTTTAATAACTTCATTCACGAAAATTTTGGTATGATTTTGTAAAGCTCATAACAAAGGGCAAATGATTCACTTTCATTCAGAATTTTGTAATGAGTTTTAGACGCTCCGCTAGTCTTGGATTTCGAATATAAGTGTACGAAAGGATACCCATACACCTTCAGTACCTTGGAATAGTGGCAAATCATTTTGAAGTAGGGATATTTGAGGGCTATTTGAACTTGCGGCTAATTATGTACATTGGTGATACTCTAATAAATCTGAACTATTATAGCCTGTTGGATCAATGCAATTCTCAAATTCTAGCTGTACTGAGAAAAGTGCGTGTTATATACATGTAATGTCAGATAAGCTACTAACCCTGTAAAACAGCTGTACCAGACCACCTTAAACGAATGATGCCGGCCAATGACGCAATTATCCTGTAGTATTTGATAGGCTTACATCATACGCTATTTACTTACTCTGATAAATCTTCTTATATTTAAGACATATAAATGCGATTCAACTTTACTGTACCAGAATTTACAACTTCATATAGTCACTACAGAACGTATCATATGAACTACGTGTCATGCAGGCTAGTTTGTCAAACTTGCTCCGACATGTTGAGTGCCTACGAACGTTTCTAAGAATTATTTCCAGTGAAAATCGTCTTTTGGTTATTGATTTTAGCTACAAAAAATATTTGTAGAAGAATAGAAAAATAATACCTCATAAGATGTATTGACACTTCCTAATGACATTTCGAAACATGCATGACACATTGATACAGTAAATACTATAGTCATAACGCTTGTATAAATAACAATTAATTTCTACCGAAAAAGAGCTAGGCATCGCATCATGTCAGCTTTTGCTTATTGGATAGAATATAATTATAGAATGTTAGAACTAATTCAATGTTTTCCAAAAACTAAAACGTTACCAAAATATTTAAAAAAAATAGATATTTATAATGTAATAAACATAAAGTTTATACATTACTTTACGTTCAGTTGTTCGGCAGGTGAGTCCTAGTCACATACGAAGCGTATTTGATCTTTTTTCTTATTTTCTTATACATATATAAGTCATCCTATTGTGTTAAAATACGGTTGGATATAATTTATACTAGAACATTTTGTCATGTATCTTTGAACAAGAATAATGGTGTGATCATGACAGAGATATAAAATCAAACATCGTTATTGTTTCCTCGATTTGTATCTATCAACTTCCTGTATTGATTTAAAAATTAAAATGCTATAAAATAGTTCAAAGCAAAACAAAAAAAAACCAACATTTTTACACTTGGTGTAAGACCAATCGCATAAATCGGCTTTTAAGATTTTTTCCGTGTAAATAAATCGCGGGTTTAAAATCCCCATTTGACAATAAATTTGTTTACCGCGTTTTTCTCTTACAGTAAACATGAACAAATGATCAATTCTTTACTTCTGTCTTAGGATTAATACATTGTATAATGGCTCATTAACAGAAAGGCATTTATTTCAAATGTATAGCGATTGGAAAATACAGGTCAACTGTAGAATAACTAGTTCTAGCTTGCGAGTAAATCTACGAGCCAAGTAAATCTGTAGATTTACAATTATCTTTTCGCTTACCCAATTTCCTGAATAATTAGTTAAATATCATTTGCATACAAGAAAGATGCCTTTAGCCACAACCCCTGTCTGGTCTATCTAAAAAGGCCCAAATACGAATCGCTCTAGCATTGACACAGAATATGGAGACAATATGCTAATACACGTATAGATTCATTAACAGTATTTTTCCACAAGTATAAACAAAAAGTTCAATTATTTAAGTTATTTGTACAATCATCCGTCATATATCAGTTTGGTTTAAACAATATTTTATTCACCAAATAGCATGTGTTACAAAGGCAAGAGATCGAGTAGTCAGCTAATAAGCGTTTTAAGAAACACTTTCCCGAATATATCACTTTGGAGTGTATTATAATTATTTAAAAATAATGATACATAAAGAAACTACACAAACATGTGAAAGAAGATATCATCTAAAGATACAATTCATATGAAACATTAGAACGGATTTGTGCAGTATCCAAGTAGTTGTAACTTTTGATTCCTGTCTTGCTTCTTCGTCTTATCTAATTCTATCATGCTGGACATGATTGATATCTACTTTTTCGACCAGAGCAGATAATGATCAGCCGTGCAGTATGATCAAAATCTGCACTGTTCGCCATTCACTCAGTATCTTTTTGTAATTACGGTACTGTCCGAATTGAAAGGTGAACAAGTTCAATATAGAAATTTAGCATGGTAAAGGTTATTCAAAAAGCATGACATGAAGGTCAATATACAAGTTTTTGAGCTTGTCAGTCGCACCAAAATTGTTATAATGACCGACGCAGGGGTTTTGTTCTTAACTCACTTGTTAGCCTGCCCATTTCGTAAACCCGTCCGCCCGTGAGCTCAATAGTGAGAGCGTAGATCTATGGTTCGCGGGATCTTGAGTCCGATCCCCGGGCGCGTAGTGCGTTTAATTTGTTTTTCGTATTGTGTTTCAAAATTTTGTACTCCGCCACTGAAATTTAAACGCTTCCGAGAACATGTTTTTGATCTTATAAGGAATCCGGAATCATGCTAATGTAACTGTTGAAATAACGTTTTATATACAAACATAATATAATCTATATATATGCATTTATATATTGGCTTAAACATATTTTATTACTTATGTTACATGTATATACAGCAACATATAGATATTAACAACCAATTGAATTATAGCAATAGGGTCGGGCCACAAGTTCTGCCAACATTAGCCAACCTATATTGACTGTTGTGCCGTGCATCTTTTAATATTACACATTTACTTTATTATTTACATTGTATGCTTCAGTGTTATATTTTCTGATTTTATTTCTTCATGAAAAACATTAAATTTGTTCTATAATAGAGGTATGCTTTGTCTGGTGCTAGGGGGCTGAAAAGTGTTGCACGTTACACTCTTTAAACAGAATCAATGAAACCAAATTATTTCACTTGGTGTTATCCGTTTCCAAAGGATTGTCTTACAGGCTCGATAATTTATTGATAAACAGATTCAATCAAACCGAGCCTGCAACATTTTTATGTATATTGTGTTGTGCGACCTGCGGTTTTCCCACTTTTCTATTTTACAGGTTTTATAAAATATCACTACATCGTCTTTAAGTGCCGTATTGTGGTTTTAAAATGTTTCACCGCACTGTCATTCAGTGATCAGTGATGATGTATTTTCTGGTCCTTTTAGGTCATGGAGTATATTTTTGTATCTGTACTACAGTTCCCCTTTATACTCGCTAGTGGGCGTGTGCGGTGATGCACATTTGATTATCCGCCATGAATAGACTCAATGGAGCCGAGCCTGTTTTTATTTTACTTGGCTGCCGGTGCTAGAGGGGCATCAACTGTTGTTGAACATTTCATTATCTCTCATGAACAGACTCAGTCGTATCAGCTATCATCTTACTTTCCATTTGTTTTAGTTAAAATGCGCTTAGAAGAACATAAACGATTCACGATTCATGTTGTAGAAAATTGGCAAAAATGCTTGAAACGAGAAACAATCAATGAAGTTGTCATTAAAATAAAGTAAAATGCAGTTTTAGTGATATATCAAATGTTAATTTCTAGTTATAACGACATTTAAGGGATTTCTTTGAATGATATCATTTTTTTCTGTTAATTAATTGATACCATATAAACAACAGAAATATAAATACAGAGTAATCCAATGTATGTGCTCTTAATACACCTCATTGTACGGAAACATTGTCCCTTAGTTTAAACTGATGCACAATGTCACTAATGGCTCTGAAGGCAAATGGTTTGTATAGAATATTTCCATAGGTTATTCGCTTCATATAAGTCCTAATTTCTCCACTTACAAATTTACTTCACTGCTTACTAGTAAAATGAAGTTTGCTAAATATAAAAAACATTTAAATTCAGCATTTGTTTCATCGTGGGAGCGATCAAGTGATGTCTTGTCTTTTGGAATCAAATGTCAATGATAATATGAATAACAATAATTCAATAATTTTATAAAGCCCATAATGCTGAGTCATGTTTGTAGTTTTCAAAAAAAGTAATCCTTAGGTACCGTTAAGCATCCTTACAAGATTAAAAGAAATGCGGCTAATAAGAATTTGATTTGTGATGCTTAAATGGTAAGTTTCATTGTTGACAATTAATCTTGATAATCACCGTCTTATACAAGCAAACATTTAATCCAGCAAATTTAAATTTTTTATTACACTATTTGACCTTAACGCATTAGCATTACCTATAACATCGAGGCCTGCGGGGCCTTGGCGCCTTGTACGAGATATATCTTGTCATGTATGTGTCAAATAAAACATCTGGTCCTTCCACATCAACATTGCAGTCCGGACAATATCAAACGGAAGTACGTATGTACACGTGTTAATACACGCATACACCGGCATACACACAATAATTATTCCGACGACTTAGGTATTGTCTTAGCTTTTATTTTTGTTAGGAAACAAGAGCTCGTAGAACACGAAATGCCCCCATTGATGCATTCAGTAATTACACAAGGAACAGAAATTATTTGGTCACTGTGCACTGGATGTACTGACCTCAAATCAATAATTATGGGTCATTTACCAATCATATGTAAACCCTGTATCAAATGTTATCTTAGACCAAAGTATTCTCCAGTTATTTGGAAAAAAGGAGTTCTACTGTTCTGGGTCAATGTGATCTTGACCTTTGGCCTACTGACCTCCAAATCAATAGGGGTCATCTGCTTATCATGACCAAGCTTTCTATCAACTTTCAAAATCCTAGGCCTAAGTGTTCTCGAGTTATCATCCAAAAACCGTTTAACTGTTCCGGGTAACTGTGACCATGATCTTTGACCTCAAAATCAACAGAGGTCACCTACTGGTCATGATCAACATCCCCATTAAGTTTCAAGATCCTAGACCCAAGCATGCTCAAGTAATAGCCCAGAAACTGTTTAATTGTTCTTGGTCAATATGTCCTTGACCTTTGACCTACTGACCTCAAAATCATAATGGGTCATCTGTTGGTTCTGACCATCCTTCCTCTCAGTTTTCATGATCCTAGACCTAAGCGTTCTTGAGTTATCATCTGGAAACCGTTTAACTGTTCCGGTCAATGTTACCTTGACGGACGACCTACTGACCTCAAAATCAATAGGGGTCATCTGCTGGACATGGCCAACCTCCCTATGAACTTTCATGATCCTAGGCCTAAGCATTCTTGAGTTATCATTCTGAAACCGTTTAACTGTTCCCGGTCACAGAAACCTTGACCTTTGACCAACTGACCTCAAAATCGATAGAGGTCATCTGCTGGTCATGACAAACCTCCCTATCAACTTTCATGATCCTAGGCTTAAGTATTCTGGAGTTATCTTTCGGTAACCGTTTAACTGTTCCGGGTCACTGTGACCTTGACCTTTGAGCAACTGACCTAAAAGTCAATAGGAGCCATCTGCTTGGTCATGATCAACCTCCCTATCAACTTTTATGATCCTAGGCCTAAGTGTTCTTGAGTTATCATCCGGAAACCAATTGGTCTACGGACCGACCGACCGACCGACAGACATCTGCAAAACAATATACCCCACCTTCTTCGAAGTGAAGTGTGTGTGTGTGTGTGGGGGGGGGGGGAGGATAATAAAAACTAACCCGAAAGCATTTGACCTTTAAATTCTGATGATAGGCAATAAGGCTTATTTGTAAATCGAGCATTTTGAACATCCAAAACAAAATGACCTAATGATAAATGTGATTACCAAACATTAGTACTACAGACAAGTTATCAAACAACAAAATGTTAAATACATTACAGACGCACGAAGATGAAAGATTAAAAGTGACATCCACATAGTTTTCTAACACCTTATATTGCAGGCACGGCATTATTGAACAGGATTTTCAATACCGGTGGTGACAAGCAATTAAAAAAGCGCTATGCAGTCATCGAAACAATACACATTGCAAGAATTTATAGTTCAAAGTTAACTTAGTAGCAGACAACTTTGATGTTAATAGCACTTTGTGAATGATACCCCATTGAAAACTATTTTAATTTTATTTCGTTACGTAAAGTATGTGGTGTATCTCAGATACGCTGCATATGACCCTTATAATACTTCCTTGTTTTAATATTAAAACTCAATCCTTTTACACATACTTAGTACCCTAAATAGTTTTAGTTATTGCATATGCAGCACGAAAAACATCAAAGAGTTCAACAGGCTAAAGACGGATTTTACCAATTCCTTAACTAATGTTTTGTAAATGTTTCATGAACTTCTGAAATGAAATATGTTTAAACTAATAAAACAAGAATTTCCACACATATAATATCAACACATTTTAAAACAGTACTGCGCTGACATTTAGACGTACATTTAACGAAGTACATGAGGATATATACGACCTGAATAAGGAGAAAGTAATTTGCAGAAACTCTCATCTAGCGTTAGAGTCAATACTAGAACATGAAACATTCGAATGTAAATATGTAACTTTGGTGACTCTTAGTTGAAAATGAATACGCTATATTACTCCCCGTGATCAGATATATTGTAACTGTTGCATTTAATCAAAAACGACGACAACATTCAGTTATAAAATTGCTTTAATCAGAATAAAACAATAACAAAAACCAACTTCATTCATACTGTAAAGGTCTATATTTAGCAGAGCAATTTAGCTTGGCAGGGTTTTCTCATGAAAGCTCCATATCAAATCCCATGTGACAGTTCTGTTGTAAAAGCAATGGATTTCAAGAGCGAAAATGCCTCCTGCTTAGTAAGATTAAACCAGATTAAATGTTCTTTGCTGCCTGTAGTCTCATAAAATAAACGCAGTTATTCAATGTTTCAAATCGGCTTGTTTTTTGTAAAGTCTCATGCTGCTGATAGAGTTTCACTATAAAGAACTTGGAGAAATAATGTTTCAGCAGCAGCTCAGTCGGTAAAGCAATGGAATAGTATGCAGAGAACGACGGGACGTCATTTTCGGTTGTATATTCCGTATCAGAGGGGAGCTGAAAACAGGGTTTTGTATTCGTAAGTGAAATACATGTAACTGAGATACAAAATTCTGGTTTTAATAAGAAGATTTATGGTCCTTGAAAACGTGATTTCGACCGAGGGCGAAGCCAGGTCAAAATATACTTTTATTGACCGAACCTGAAAGGCAAAAAATACTTATTACTAGGGGAATTGAGAAAACAAATGATGCTAAAGTGTTTCCATAGAAACTATTACAGGAATGACTTTATATTAGCATCTAGGGGGTTCCATGTACATTCTATTTGAAAATCTCAACATATTTGGTTTTGTTATAGCTGAATTACAGGTGTTTAAAAGCACCACACTCGTTTACACTGGCGTTATTTTATTGTAAGCATAAACACTCTTGGTAAGAAAGAAATTAGATCATAAATATGTGTTGTTCTCTGAATGTACCAGCCAAGCAGATTCTGCAAAAATTTATAAATGTTTACGGTGATTCTACCCCAACAAAAAGTACTGTTTATAGGTGGGTAAGGGTATCTAATAAGGGAGAATCAAGAGTCCAAGAACTACCTCGTGCGGGGAGCCCTAAAACGCCAGTATCCTCTCTTAAAAGTGTTGCTATTCTATTCTTACAAACAGTGTCACGAAAAGCTGCTTCAGTAGGCATTCATAGGAGGTATTCATAAAATTCTGACTAAACACGTGAAACTACCGAAGGTGTTTGCAAGGTAGGTACCCGATTCAAAGAGCAAAAAGTCCAAAAGATGCAATGTTGCAGAAAACGTAAAAGTCTATTAAAATGTAGATGAAAGGAGGATTTGTGAAATTCTCTCAGGGGATGACATATTAGTTCAAACCTTAAAAGCGGATAAACGATAAACAGTGCAAGAAACACCGATTTTCGCAGAACGAACTGAAATTTGCAAACGGGTTTTTTACACAATTTGCTTCTATTCCAACGGCCCTGTTACGCAAATACCAAGAACATCCGGCAGATAAGGAAAAATTTACATGGACAAGTTAGAAAACGTTACGATAAACGTCGGGTATCTGCCTCATTAATAAGATCATTTATGTTAACTTTGAAAACAAATGCATTTATTTTTGGTGACCTAAAACGCTAATCCTATAGGTGAATTCTGCAGTGATGACCAGTTTCTGTTACTCATCTCATCTCGCTTAGTGTAGTATTCGTCGCAACGTTTGAGTATGCCGCAATTAACAATTTTCGTGCTCTTCGTGGACTTTTAACAGTAAATCTGCCCATTTTTGCTTCAGAATTTGTAGAGGAAACATCTCTCAATAAATTGACGTTGCATTATTGATGTCGCGCGGTTTGTTATAAATTTCGTACAAAAATTTACAACTGTTTTGCTCGTTTGAACCTTTGTTTTGCTTGTTTAGTTTCAGCAACTCTGAAGTGTTACTGTCAGATTGACAAATATTATTATCATGCCTATGGAAAGACGAGTGAGGGCACGCAGGCGGGCGGAAAGGGTTGACCACGTGGCACCAAGGAGGCAACGGGAAAGACCAACAGTGAGTGGTGCTAACAGGAGGGCTGAGGTGCAGAATGCCCTGCAAAATGCTGTTAACAGGGACGACTCTCCACCACGTCCAGCACCACCAGAACAACCAGTCCGGCAGTTTGCTTCTGCTGAAGTTCAGACGGACGACACGGCCAATGGTGGTCATGAAGAGGTCAACTTCCTACCTGAACATGCGTTTCAGAGACTTGGCTCCAAGGTTAGACAGAACTCCCGCAAAAGTATCATCAATTCTGCTGGACATCTTTGGCAGTAAGCTAAGTCATTGGCTTCTGAAGGATTGTCGGGTAATACAAAAAGAACTTATCAGACTGCGTTGCGCTTGTTTGCAGTATTTCGCAGCACATATAGTATTGTGAACTTATGGCCTGTACATAAGTGGGTTGTCTCCCTCTATATTGCGTGGTTATTTCAAAAAGGCCTGTCATATAAAACACCATGTTCGTACCTTGCAGTAATAACATATGTTCATAAAATGCACAATTGGGGCGACCCTACAAATTCATTTTATTTCAAAAAGATCATGGATGGCTTCAAAAGAAAACGACATGTATCAGACCCTTGGTTACCTGTAACTATTGAAATATTAAGCAAACTTTGTGATGTGTTACCATCAGTGTGTATTTCGGTGTATGAAGCTAAACTTTATAAGTCTATATTTTAATAGCATTTTTCGGTCTTTTTCGTGTAAGTGAACTTGTGCTTACATCTCCTTCATACTGCAGCCATCCACTTAGGTCTGTGGACGCCAAATTTACATGTTCGAATGGTAAACTGTTTACACAGCTGCGTCTTACTCATTCAAAAAATAATCAGTGCGGTTTGCCTCAGGTAATTACTCTGTCGGCAATAGCAAATTCCAAACTGTGCCCAGTACAGGCCTTGCTGGAATACATACGATTTAAACCAAGTAGCCTTTTGTTGTTTTCGCACTTAAATGGGAGACCAGTAACAAGATACCAGTTTAATTGTGTTCTTAAAAAATGCATGGTACATTTAGGTTTGCCAGCTAATAGATTACTTTTACACAGTTTCCGTATAGGTGCGGCAACATACCTAGATACCCAAGGAGTGCCGCATGACATTATCAAGAAAAAAGGCCGTTGGTCATCCAATGCATATCTTAATTATATTCGTTAGTGATTCAGTGTTTTGGCCTTTTAATTAATATTTTTCAGTTATCTGGATTGTTGGCTCATCTATAACACACTGGGCAAATAAAAAAGGCTGCTTACAGGACTACAGTCTCCTTTGGCCTTAAAGACTGCAAAGTCTCATGGTTCACGAGAAGGGGGATGACGCGGCCGGATGTACTTCCTTTAGTCTCGAGGAAGCTGCCGGACTGTACATACAGACCAGATGCCATAGTCATCCACTGCGGCGGCAACTCACTTGGTAAGATACCAAAAGGTTTCTTGACAAAACAAGTACGAAATGATCTGTCGGAAATACGCAAGTTAGCTGGTCCAACAACTCTTTTAATTTGGTCTAATATATTGCCCAGATTAAACTGGCTTTCAAATATCTATGTTGGTAATATCGAAGACTGTAGAAAGAAAATAAACCGTGCTGCAGCTTTACAAGTTTTTAGACTAGGCGGTTGTTAGATCATGCATTGTCAGATCACTGCAGATACACCTGGTGTATTTAGATCAGATGGTATTCACTTATCTGATATAGGTCTTGACATTTTTAATTTATCAATCAAGGAAGCTATTGAATCAGTTATGTCGGAAAACTTAAAAGCAGTATTTGAATGAAATTTTCTTTTTCCCAATCACTTATTTGGATCTATTTTATTTTCGTAAAATATGTGTGGCCCTCAACACACAAAAAGTGCATTTCGGTATGTGTCATATGTTGGTAAATTTGCCAGGCTATCATCATAAGGCAATATTTAAAGTTGATAGGAAACCGTTTCAAGGTACAGTTTTGTGCTGTTTCGCCTTGCTTTCTCTTTTGCAATGAATTTTGACTCTCTGCCATTCGCGAGGTCAACATTCTGAGCTTATTTATATACTGCTGCCACCTTGCGCATATATTATATCGCTTGGCATTTTAGCTGGCGATACTTCTTTCTCAGACATGTTATTATTTTCTTTTCTATTCAGTATAGCATTTTGTATATTAAAATTTACATGTTTGAAAATAATATACTTTTAATAATAAAGTCATAGCCTTATCCCACTGAACTTTGACTTGCTTTTAATTCAATTCTCTTATTTCAAATAAATCCTAGTTTACATCTATATTATCTTATAAAAGTAGCTAGCTCTTAATTGCACATTCTCATTCCATAGGTTTAGGTTTTAAAGAATAGTTTGGTCAATTTGAAATAAAATGCAGTTCTGGGCTCGCTGCCTTTTAGTTTCTTGTCACCAATAAAATAATGTATCTGCACACAAGAGCAATACTGTACAGTAGTATTTACAGGACCATCAGGTCGGGAAATTGCAGTAACCTCCATATTCGCCCGAACTGAGTCCCTATGCTTTTTCTCTTTCCTTTGCTGAAGGAAATGCTGACTTTTCTACAAACTACTTTGGTAACGCAGTGTATCAGTGTCTGCATAGTGTACTAAGGGCAGACTACTCTGTGGCTTTTAAGTCATAGTCATAGATAATACGGATGGAAAAAAGTGCGTTTCTGTTAAGAGGGAATATGTTTAGGGACTGGTGTAAGCAATATGCATAAATACAGGTTTTTCTATATCTTATATAGACAGTCTAAAAATTCCCCTCGTACTATATTCAACTTGAAGACTACGTGAGAAAGAACAACTTAGAGCCCAACATTTACAGCATTTGATAATTTTATCAAGGTTTTGGTCATGTTGTGTACCAAGTCACATTGTTATGAAGTCAAATGCTATGACGTCACAGTTCGAGGGCAACACGTAATTTGGCTTTGCCTACAAGCATTGCCAACAAGTCATAGGTAGAGAATATAGTTATAGATTTAAAGATAATATATTTTATTTGATATACAATGTAATAAAAGTAAATTTATTTTAGTAAAAGAAATACTAAGTGCATGTTTCAGATATGTGTGATGCTAAAGGTACATAGAGAGTTTTAAATGAAAGGCAAATTCCCTTATTTTGATTCATCCTTAAATATGGGATTCTTTGGGAATTTTAGCAGTATTTAACTTTAAATGACAACGGAAATCGCCATTATCTGATTTACTGTATCTGAGGGTAAAATTAAAGATTTTATAATGAAAAGAACGTTTAGATGTTGCAAAGTGTTATAAAGTGTAACCAGATACTGTAGTACTCTATTTGCATAGCACCACTCTTAATGTGGGTCTTATTTTACGAGTTTCTGAAAGTTTTTCACATAATTTTTGTGCAGGCCGATATCAGGGTGTAAATCATGTTTCACGGTTCAATACGTATCTGAAGTAAGTTTTGTCGATATGTTTTTTTTTTTGTTTTGTTTTTTGCATTTAAATAATTGAGTTACTCATCAGGGGAAGGCTGCAGAAAGTTTAATCTGAGAAATAAAGTTTGATCATACACCGTGATATAGAGAATAACAGGTTACTGTCTTTTGAGAAAGGGTTTCTCAGACGAGGCTAGATATGGTCCTGGAAGGAGCGAGGCTTGCCGAGCTCCTTCCGGACCATATCTAGCCGAGTCTGAGTACTGTCTTTCTCAAAAGACAGTAACCTGTTATTCTATTTATCATGCCATAATTTATTAACAACTTTTATCCTACCATTATGCGAAATAAAGCGCAAAAATAGGGGTGGACCAAATTTTGCTGTTTTGCCGGACTTTTTTAATTTATTTTTTCTTCAAAATGACGCCATCTTGTTTTTTAGAATAACTGCTAAAAGACATTTACGCCAATATTTTTATAAACGCGCTCTTAATAGGTACGTGAGACCATGTCACTAATGTATAGCGTATGCCTACTGTATTTGCAATTACCACAAAAATGTTTTTATAACGGAAACGCTCGTAGAAAAACGGAAAATGACTCATGCAAAGCGTTTGTTCAGGATTTTAGCTCTCTGCACTTACATCATGGAATATTGCATCTGGAATGGACTTTCATGGAATAAAATCAACGGTAGATGAAACGGTACTGCCTATTTTTTCTGCCAAGCGGCGTTCTGGCGTGTGTATTTAATTCACTTCAAACGTTTGCTTGGTGAGAATGGGTATCCGTCTAGCAACTGAATTTCGGATAAAATTTCACGTGGAAACAAATTGAATTTATTTTTTCGTGTTCATGAAAACAGAGATGTGGTTACAAAACACAAGGTTAGCATCTGTTGTTTTTTTCCGCTTTATTATATTTTGGGATTTTAAACACTTCAGTGTCGTATGAGGGCATAATAATATTCAAATGCAAAATGGACACAATCTGATGTCCTTGGATTTAATCATAGGTTTAAACAGTGTAAAGTGTTCTCAAGTCACTGGCCTGAGAACGGATGGACGGATAGCTCAGTGGTTTGCACACTGGCCTTCCAATCCTGAGGTCGGGGTTCGATCCCCGGCAGCTACTCGGGAATTTTCAGAAACGCTTTTCAGTGTTTCCCACCCAGCTAGAGGTGTACTGGTCAGGAACCCAGGCAATCCTTGCGTGTATCAGTGCTATACACTGGGCACGTTAAAGAACCAGGCTGTCTATTCGCAACGAGCTAGGCTAAGTTAGCCGGACAAGCCTGTATCTGATTTCTGATCTCTCTGTGGGGGCTTTGTCTCACTCTG
The DNA here is from genome assembly GCF_021730395.1 of Mercenaria mercenaria. Taxonomy (NCBI): domain Eukaryota; kingdom Metazoa; phylum Mollusca; class Bivalvia; order Venerida; family Veneridae; genus Mercenaria; species Mercenaria mercenaria. The sequence continues at coordinate 51,288,239 of NC_069367.1, read as the reverse complement.
TCCCTCTGGTCAGATCGCTCTGTGTCTGTACTAGTAGAGGATGATTTCGCGCCCTGTGTGGCTGCAGTTGCTGTAAAGCGCCTTTGAACGTGTTTATCATGAAAAGGGCGCTATATAAATCTGGTATAATAAAGTGTTCTCAAGTCACTGGCCTGAGAAAGCCTGCTTTTCTCAGACAGGTTTTATCAGGCAGTTGTTATAGTAATGGCATGATAAAATCCTGCGTCAAGGTATACGACTAGCAATAACTGTTTCCGGAATGAAGTGCCATACTACTAACAGTTTTAACATGATTGTTTTAATATTTTCACTTATATAGTAGTTTCCCTGTTTGTGCAAGTGTACGTGCGTGCATGCATATGTACGTGCGAGATTGTGCGTGTAAATGTACCGAAACAACTACCAAGGAATGTTGAACGTGATAGGTGAAATGTATTTATTGTAAGTCAACTTAAACTGAAAACCAAAATTGCCAAAACAATGCAGTATAAGATTGCTGCTATTATGAAATTTAACAATATCTGGCAGATTCATGCTACCATCACCTATCAAAGCTAAACGACTTCATTTCAAAATGTTTCGAGCAGTATCTTCTTCATAAAGGTTTTAAAAGAAAAAAGTTTTATACAATGCTGTGTTCACACATAAGTCAATTTCCTTTCTCTGCAATGAAATTTGAATTTCAAACGATGCATCAATCGTTACTAAAAGAGCAATTTGCAATTCAGTTTTTAACCTCAGGATATCGGCGCTACAGCTTCTCAATATTGTGAAATAAACTGCATCTATTTATGGAGTAAAATGCAACTTGGTTGCTTTCTGTGATACAGTCGAAAGTAGATGGTGTTTTCCGCCCGGCATCTGTACGTGACGTCATCATATTAGACACAAATGAAGAAAAGCACGTTACATATTTTATGCAGCCACTACATAATGGAAAGAAGGTTTGCCTGTTGGTCTTTATCATCATATCGACACGCATACATTTCATTCAGACTGTGAAAACACACAGTTGTTTGTCAAATATTGAACAGACAAATTCTGGTATAAAACCATTATTCAGCAATTACGCAGAAACGAAGCAACTTTCATGTAGAAAGAGTATCTTTGAGGTTAAAGTTTGCAAAAGCTAGTTGTCAGCTTGCCAGTGCTTTTGCAATTGCTCGAACAGAAGCCTACACTGGATTGAAAGATTTCGGACATGTTCTTTGCTTTGAAACAAAAATTCTACCGTAATACCGACTCACTGGGACGAGCCGGAATGAACAAAGGCGATGAAATTTCACAAATTATAAAAGTAAGTTAAATGTGTTATTTTAGTTTACATGAATATTTAACTTATATACTGGCATGTATGTTTTGCTGCAAATTAAGGTTTTAATCACTTTGAAATATTTTACGATGGCATATCTTTCTGATCTTAATTAATATTGTTGCCATGCGATTCCAGATACTGTTGGTACAAGAAAAAACTCAGAGGTCAGTTCTTTTTTCCAGAGGAATGCTTTTCGCCTCCGAAATCGAAATATACTCATTTCAGGCTGCTTCTTATAAAAAGTACAAAACATTTGTCGGTTATTCTTTTCCTTTGTCATTATGTCTATTAGCATTTTGTAAATGTGAACAAGAATTACATATTGAAATTGTATCAGCTAAAGGACTTTAACAGCAGAAATAATTATTGCAGTACATGTCTAATAGAAAAATTTGAAAGTAAACTTGATAGAAGTCAAAAACGAAGTAAATACACTAAAGGTATATCAATGCTAATGATAACAAATGTGCAAATTTATTGAATTTTCTATTTTAAATAACATGTACGAGAGTACAGACTCAATGGATGATTGTTATGTGAAAGAGGCGTTCCAAAAAATAAATAGTTAATGTATTGATAGAGCAACTAGATGTGTCATAAGCCTAGATAATAGGAGACATATGCAACTGTGTTTACCACTGAATACAGCAAATCCCCTAAACATATATTATGGTGGCTGATTTCTGCCATTTCGCGTTTTCGCCCCGCGACCCCGCCGAGCGAAAACACGAGAATTTACAAGTTAAAATGGCGGGGGCGCGGGGCGAAAACTCGCTATTTAGCGGGGGCGCGGAGCGAAAACACGATAATTAGCGGGGTCGCGGGGCGAGAGTTAGTAACTGGTATGTCGGGGGCGCGTGGCGAAAACACGATAATCAGTGCTGCTTAAACGCCGAGTTTTCGCACCGCGCCCCCGACATTCCATTTCCTAAATCTCGCCCCTCGACCCCGCTAATTATCGTGTTTTCGCCATGCGACCCCGCCGAGCAAAAACACGAAAATTAACAAGATAAAATGGCGGGGGCGCCAGGCGAAAACTCGCTATTTAGCGGGGGCGCGAAGCGAAAACACGATAAATAGCGGGGGCGCGGGGCGAGATTTAGTAATGGAATGTCGGAGCGCGGTGCGAAAACACGACGTTTAAGCAGCGCTAGTTATCGTGTTTTCGTCTCGCGCCCCAGACATACCAGATACTAAATCTCGCCCCGCGACCCCGCTAAACAGCGAGTTTTCGCTCCGCGCCCACGCTAAATAGCGAGTTTTCGTCCCGCGCCCCCGCCATTTTAACTTGTTAATTCTCGTGTTTTCGCTCGGCGGGGTCGCGGGGCGAAAACGCGAAATGGCAGAAATCAGCCACCATAATATATACTTAAAAGATTGCAGAAAAACACAGACCATTCAGCTGCTGTCTACCCATTCAAACAACATGCAGTTTTAAAAATGTGTCCTTAATTTCTCGTCTCAGACCTGTTTTTAAAAAAATAACTTGCAAAACAAAGATATGAATATGGATTGTAAAATATGGATTATTTATGGTCACCTTCCTGGAACATTTAATTACAATTAAGTCAAGAAAACTAAGACCAATGGATTCTATTCGTCTGGGATGTACTGTAACATGCTGGCATATTTGCTATGTAGTTTGCTATGATCTTGACCAGATTCGAATTTTATATAGCAGTGCAGAAAATTTAACTAAATGTTCTTTTTTTTAAATTGCTCGTCATAAGATGACCTGCAGACGTTGTTTTGAAATCTTGTGATGTGTATTACTACAAGAATCTTTCACTAGTTGAAGGTGCGATGGAAATATCTGACTCGAGGGTAATTATATAGGCAGCAACGAATCTCTGTCGAGTCACCACAAAACAGATATCAAAGAGCCAGATATTTTAGTTTGCACTTTCAGCTACTGACAGATTCTTTTTTCATAAATAGAATATATGAAATAAAACAAACGATTTTCTTTTAAGCACTATAGTAGCGTATTGATTCCTAAACTACAGCACGGGAAATCAGACAAGTTTTATTCACTTGCGAAAACACGGAAAAATTATGTCTGGCATGCAAGTAGAGTTTCTGATAAGACAAAGCGTAAATATTTTTCATTTTTTAGTGCATTTGACTCTAAGTATATATTCTTAAGCAAGTAACAGTTGGTAAAGTAACACCACCTGTACGATGGTATTTATGATAAGGTCAGATAGTCGTTTTTCATAAATAAGTTGATTATAGAGGGAAAAGTAGTAGAAGCTGTCTAGCTTTGCCGAAAGCACTTTAATTTAGAAACGTGATATTTTATCGTTATTTCGATGTTATTTCAACTGTATTTCTCTAGGTACAGTTACAACTTCGACTCTGTCATAAATTAAGGACTCTTTCATAACTTAAGAATAAATAACTGATGAACAAAGTTCTATTTTGAAATATCAAAAAACAAATACCGGAAAATGCAATTTATATACATAAAAAACGTACAAAACTAAACTTTTCCTTTTCCTACTTTACAATACATATATAGTGAATGTAAATAATAAAATATATACAAATATGTATGTAATAATTTAAATATGCCTTTATTCAAATCCATTTTTGCCCAACTGAAGCTGGGGAGGGAGAATATTAAACCCTATTTTGGTACAGTGCTTTGTTTTCCATAATAAAGAAGAGCTCAGCAAATTTCCAGCTGATTTATTGGACTTACTAAGTGCGTATCATATTTTACATTTTGAGAGCTATTAGATTCGCCGTATTATAATTTACTCACTCAAAGGATGATTATTCTTTTTGATATGCCAGAGTCCAGGTTTTCTTCTACGCCATAACTTCTGATTAATCAAACGTGGGGAACTGCTTTAAAGATTTTCTGCCTGAAAGTCACAATTGAATTTTAGTCTGATATAATATGTTTAAACAAGTTTCTCGTATATCAGTTGTGTGCATTTCTAGCTATTCATATGCATAACTGTGGAAATACCAAAGGTGGCGTGGATGTACTCTTGTTGTTTTCTTCCGTAAATCGTTTTCTTTCTATCTCCTGAATAATTAGCATACAACATCACTAGTATACAATAAACTATGTATTTAGTCATGATACAGGATGTTGTGAATCTTTCTCTAGTTGCAACTTTCGCGTATAAATCAAATCACCCTGGTATTTTCTTTGTAACTGATAACAGATTTCATATATACTTTGTAACAGACGGCAAAACGACCAAAAACATGGACCATACCAACACCGTTATATATGGCTTGTGCATCTGAATGCAATTCTATTATGTGTTTATGCTACTGGCAAGTTGATGTCTCAAAAGTATACATACTTACTGAAATATCTGCCATGTAATTGTCAATAATGAGCCTTATTTACATCCAACCTATTTTGGATCATTCATAGCATCATAAACATGTGCGCAAACAAACTATTTAATCTCAGAATCCCGGAAACTAATCTGTTTTTATGACGAAAATGTAAAATCTGATATATGCGAGGTGTGTGTATCATAATCTGACATTTCCTGAAATAGAATAGCGTTACATTGTGACTCGTAAACAATAAACCAGAAAGATTTACATTGTTCAACAAAACCTTGTTGATCCGTAAATTTCACAGAAACGAATGAAAAATCTGTGAAAATATGTTCACAAAAGTAGTACTAATATGTCACACAATTCTGAAGTTATTTTTGCGTCTTTACCCTTAGTATCGTATGTTTCGCTTGTCGAAAAAGAACAAAAATTTTAATTTATATAAACGATTAATTACAAAAACAAAACGTCACACGTACATCCAGGGCAATGCAATGAGAAATAAAACACAATCCTTAATTAGAAATACGATGACAATTAACAAAACAGTGTGATTTGTGAGTAATAATTGAACACTCTCGTTTGATAAATGTCCTTTGTTTGTTATGATATTATATATGTCGATAGGCAAGATTATTTTCATTTTTGTTTAGTCAGCCGTTGGTTTCACCCCTGTATTTATATTTTCAGTGTTGCTACACGGGGATAAGAAATTTATTTTGCCAAGTGCTTGACACACTTAAACGAAATAGTAACATAATTGGTGTTCATTGCATCTTTTAACAAAACGGATGAATGTGTACTTCGGTCGAAGTAAATGTATGTTATAATTGTCTAAATGCACGTGACGAAACATACTCCAAACTTACCTTTGCATCTATGCAGACTTAACTTTCTCTTGGTCCTATTTAAGTGCACGCGTTCATATGGAGTGAGTAATAATTTGTGAGTAATAATTGAATACTCTCCGTTGAAAAATGTCATTTGTTTGTTACAATATTATATATGTCGATGGTTTACTTATAGACTTTGACTGTGTGTATTGATTGTATGTATGGATGAGGAACCTTTTTTTTCCCTCTTTTTTTGGGGGGGGGGGGGGGGGGGTTAACGTCGCACCGACACAATTATAGGTCATATGGCGGCTTTCCAGCTTTGATGGTGGAGGAAGACCCTAGGTGCCCCTCCGTGCATTATTTCATCACGAGCGGGCACCTCGGTACAACCATCGACCTTCCGCAAGTCAGCTGGTTGGCTTCCTAACATGAAGAATTCAAAGCCCCGAGTGAGACTCGAACCCACATCGATGAGGGGCAAGTGATTTGAAATCAGCGACCTTAACCACTCGGCAACGGAGGTCCCGAGGAACCATTTGGTCTAAAATACAAATGTAAATTGTTCTTTAAGTTCTGTTCTTAACTTGAACTCAGAAGAGAAGAGACCAGAATAGAATAGAATATAATAGAATATAGAAAACAATTTCCAAAAGAATTATCGTGCCATCGTACCTTCGCACTTTGCGGTCACTGGCCGTAACGGAACACCTTAAAAATAGAAATGTTTGGACGTTCTTGCATCATGGACGCTGACAGTGGCTGCTTGAAAATGTTGCCGCTAGAATTTTAACATACCAGATATATTAATTAACGATATACTTTGTTATGTAAACGGGCCATGAAATAAGATATTTTTGTTGGGTTTAACTTCACACCGACACTATTTTTGGTCATCTGACAAATTTCCAGCTTTAATGGTGGAGGGAGACACTAGGTGTCCCTCCGTGCATTATTTTATCACGAGCGGGCACCTGGGTAGAACATCCGACTTTCCGTAAACCACCTGGATGACTTCCTCACATGAAGAATTCAACGCCTCGAGAGGACATTGAAAATATATCGTTTGTACAAAAATGTAAAAAAAAGTCAAACATGTATGTAACTTTTCTGATTTTATGATATTTTCGACGTTTTGTAAGAGACGTGTGAACAATTTTGTGAAGTTAATGGTTCAACAAATCCTACCTAAAGATAACTTGTCAGTATCTAGAAATGTACGCCGCCAACATTTTTGCAAAGCCTGGGCAAGGACAAATTGTAAAACTTTATATAAACATTTCATAGTAATGAGATAAAGAAAATCGAGGAAATGTGTGACAGAAATTTCAATGCACAAAAACAAATTCTGTTTCATGAACAGGATTTTATTCACAGAGATTTGAATTTCAAATGATGCTAAATTAGTATAAAAAGAATGTGTTATAGATATAGAACTATTTATCTACTGGTATTTGAAATTCTTTTTTATTTTAAATGGCTTCATCAGGTGGTTCACAACGTCTTCTGAATTGTTCATATGCTCTCGTCAGTTTCGACAAAATTATTTTCGTTTCATATATTTATGTTATTGTTTAGTCTGCCATCGGTTTATATTTGGAGAGTTTTGCTACATGATAATAAGAACTTTTTGTTTTGCCAAGAAAAGGTTGAAAGTGTTTGGCACACTTAAACGAAATAGTAACATAATTAGTATTCTTTTCATCTTTTAACAAAGCGGATGAATGTGCGGTTCAGTTGAAGTAAATGTATACAGTTATGATTGTCTTAATGCACATGACGAAACATACTCAAAACTTATCTTTGCATGTATGCAGATTTAACTTTCACATGGTCCTATTTAGGTGCAAGCTTTCACATGGAGTATGTTCATTCGTTTACATTCGTGTACATAAATGCCTACAACTGTCCAAATGTATGGAAATTTGCATTTATACAAACAAAATTCATGTGTTCAAAAGAGTTTGTGTCTGACGGAACAGGCGGAAGACTACTTGATTTCTAGTTCTCGTACAGCCTAGTTGGACTCAGTTACTTTGGAACTTGCCTTTTGGCCTGTTTTGGTTGGTCATTAGTGTTGTTTCACTAGGGGCTCTGTATTTTGCAAAGAGACCGAGTACAAAACTATATAATCTTATTTAGCCTTTTGTGATTCATATGCCTTGTCTCTTATCAACTTTGTGATGTTTGGATTTACCATGGCGCGAGTACCTTGGGGACATGTTGTTAGAGATTTCTATACAAAGTAAATTTTTCTTGGAAGTTTAGTCTGATATAAGAGAGATATTGACATCAGCTAAAAAATCATTCTACAACTATTCTAAGTGACTTCAAACGAATTTTGCTAAATTTGCTACACGTTATCAATTAATCAATCTCTTTTCACCCCGGAATTACTCAGCGATTTAATTTCACTGGAGAGCAAATAATGGTCGGTAATGCATTAAAGAGTGAGACTGTTTGTATATTATAGTGAACATAATATGTCAGTATTAATGAAATATTTTGATTTGCTGTTAACGAACTACAACTCCGAGATGAGTATTTGCTAGATTTAACGGTCTATGGATGGATTTATATAAGAGCTAAGTTGTGAGACGAAGATCAAAATAACTCTAAATTGCCCTATGATGTTATTTGATATCAAAAATGAATCCTTCTTCCCTTCGGGTCGGCATTGCTGTAAATACTATCCACTGGATAACTGTGTATGCTGCATACCTTGACAATAATGCTCCAATATTTAAGTTTTTAATCGTTTCTACTTGTCAGTTTGTCAAGTATGGTCATGAACATAAATGACCGCCTCGGTAGCCTAGTGGTAGAGCGTCCGCTTCGAGTTCGGGAGGTCGCGGGTTCGATCCCCGGCCGCGTCATACCAAAGATGTAAAAATATTAGGAGCTTCCTCGCTTGGTGCTCAGCATTAAGAGGATAGTACTAGGTCTGGTCAGTCCGGCGTCAGTATAATGTGACTGGGTGGGGTATCATGCCACGTGTCTACGGCGTGATATTCCAGTGAGGCAGCACTATAAAGTTGAGCATTGTGCTCACTGCTACAAGTAGAAACCGCCGTTTATATGACTGAAAAAGTGTTGAAAAAGACGTTAAACCCGAACACACACACACGCGCATGCACGCACGCACGCACGCACGCACGCACGCACACACACATGAACTTAAATTGTCAGGAACTCATTTGTATTCGTACCTTGGCATTTGCCAGCACGTTGTCTGTTGGTTTAGTTTATAGTTTATGTGAATAACATGCTATACTTGCGATATCCGTAATTTTTGTTTGTTTTCAAAATGTTTCCGAAAATCCTTGGTAAACAATTATATTACATTATTTCCGATAATTCCGGAATAAATATTCATATTGCATACTATTTCCGATTTTCCGGAATGTAACAAACTATAAACGTTCTATATATTATTTCCGATTTTTCCGGAATATTTACGTGTCATTATTTCCGATTCTCCGGAATGACAAACTATTTTACAATTCCTTAAAGTTGTAAAAAGCCATGAACAATAAATGCAAAAACATTAATGCTTTATGTAATCCTCATTTTTCTAATAATGCTCCAATATTTAAGTTTTTACTCGTTTCTACTTATCAGTTTGTCAACTTTTTCTGTTGGTTATTATCTTTTGTGCAAATACATGTTGTTTCATGTTTATGATGCAATTTGTAGATCTAACGGAAAAATTTCAACACTTTCGAACCGGGCAATGCCATATATCCCGTTTGATTAGCACTCTGCTTAGAAGAATAGTCATCCCCTTATAGAACCTGGACATACTGTCAAATCGAGTACTCTGGAAGATGAAACTAGTATTCAGCTTTTGGAATGATATGATTCTTTTCAAATGCCAGAGAATTTGATAAAAATTTATACGTAAAACATCGAAATAAAAATCTTAAGATCTAAAATGCCAACAGAAATATTTCTTACAGAATGTGGTAATATTGCTTATTGCTGGTGACAAATAGGATCTTTCACGAATGGTCTTACAAGATATTTTATTTCTCTGAAACCATTCTGAAGATGGCATAGAAAGTCTAGGTGGGGGAAGTGATTGTTGACTGATGGAGAGGTAATATGCTCATAGTTTAAAAACAGAAAACAACAAACGGTGAAAGTAATAATAATTCAGACGAGTGTAATCTTGTCAATTTATTTTGAAGTCTAGGCTCTGTCTGTTAATTTGTCAGTTTGTAAAATAAGTCTATAAATGCGTTGGTCTTAATTTTTCTCTAATTGCATGTTCTTGGAAGTATACACTTTTACATAGATATAGGGCAAATCGTACTCCTTAAAGTTAATAGAATTATATTCATGTGCGAGACATGCACAAACTGAAACGGAAGAAATTGATAGAGAACTCTGGCGTAAACAGACGTATTTGCAGGATATTGGACGGCTTGGTGCTGACAGGTCGTGTTGTGATGTTACCCAAGGGAAATATATCATTGCCGAAAGGGAACTTGTGATTCACTCAGAAATATTTACATTCTCCATATTTTTCCACTGAAAATTGTTACGTTCATTTTGTATGATAATAACGCCGCTTAGTGACAAGTAGTTGCTATTTAGACGGCACCCGCATGTAGTTAGGAAGGACATTACAGTTGTTATGTCTCGAACATAGAATGCACTGGAAGCAGATTCTAAAGTTAAACACGATAAGATATGTGCATTTTGTAAACAAAACAACCAAATGAGCTGAAGTCGCTTACCTGAGGAAGACCTCCACCTTTCGACCTTGCTTCTAGCCAAGTTTGTTAAACATCTATATTAAGAAGTTCATATGAAGCTATATAAAGGTTTTTCTGTATTGCTGTGAAGGATTCAAATTACGTAATCGTTTGAGCAAACTTGAAACTTGAGAGAGGTCATATACCCAGGGTGTTAATGATCAAATTCGGTAAAATTCTGAAAGCCAAGCATATTGAGATATTGATTATACACTTTTTTTCCGGCTATGGAGTCAATCTGCGACACTAGAACAAAATTGAGAAAGACCCATTCAAGATCCAAGGATGAATTCTGTTTCACATCAACAGCGATGTCAATTCTGACAAATATTGCTTCTCTCACTGTAATCTACACTACGTGACATATTTTGTTCAACTAAATTATTTCCATGACAAAATTTAATCAATCGTAAACAAATACACTGTCGTGGAACCACTGAGCATGTAAATTGTGATATTATGTAAATATAACTTAAATTAGTGCTAAAGTAATCTTAGGTTGCATATTGGAAGAAGTTCGATTACATAAAACTCAAACGATGTTTGCTTGATTGAAAAGTAATTGCGAAATAATTAGAATATATCCTAATTTTATGCAGTCAAATCGAACCGAAACAAATTGCTCGTAATAGTGAAAAATATCAAAGCAAAAATATCTAAGAAAGTATTTTGTACTGCATAAAATCTTAGACACATTATGTAATAATGTACTAATAACCTGAACCTAGAAGAAAATGGCAGCTAAAAGCATTGTTCCGAAACCGTGTTCTTGATTGTTATATAAACAGAAGAAAAAGTAAAATTATTTCACACAATTAAATAAAACGGTCGTCTGTACTCTCTCTCTCTCTCTCTCTCTCTCTCTCTCTCTCTCTATAAATATATATATATATATATATATATATATATATATATAAACGCTAGCAAGAGATGGGAATGTGCTCGTTTATTCATAACTTTGTACGTATACTAAATGTATAAAAAGGAACCTGGGTCAAATATAAAAATGTATTTATTAATGAGATTATTTTGTTACTTGCATTAATGAATCCGAGAATATCTCTTTGGTAAATGCACTGGGTGTTAACAACAATCAATATAAGTAGCTCAATATTAGCCACAGTATGTTTTATTTTCATTTAAACATGCTACGTTAGAGGTGTTGTTTTTTCATAAAATGTAGCACAAAAGATAAGATGATAGAACTGATGCACTGTTGTTTTGTTTATTAACTAGATAATAGATCATTTGATAACATCTCATATGCAGTAGTAAAATACTAGTATTTACAGAATAATATATTGAAATTCGATCAAAATGCTGTCACAGAATATGAATGAAAAAAAAATGACAAAACATGTAACAATTATGAAACTTAACATAAAAATTCGAAGCGATGGATTATTTTGCAATATACAATATAGGCCAAAAGTACTAACCAAAATAATCTTATTGGTTATGAGTGGCAGACGGTTGAAACGATTACGTAGATTATCAGTATTTGATTGAACAAAAAATAACTGGACACTCCAAAGCAAGGCAGAGTTCTCATACGGACGAGTTACGAGTTAAATGTTTGTGAAATGTTATTGCTAAATTATAATATGAACGCGAAGCTTCTAGAACATGGCTTAATATAAATAAAAGGAAGCAATGCAATATGGAATCACACTGCCTATGATGGGCTTGCGGATGAGTTCTGGATTCCCATCCCCGGATTGCTCCGGGTGTGTTAGAAAAACAAGAGGACCATGATGGTCCTGAATCGCTCACCTCTTCCCACGTGACCCAGTTTTGAGTATGACGTCGTTTTTTTTTCTATTATTTGACATAGTGACCTAGGTTTTGAGCTCATGTGACCCAGTTTTGAACTGGACCTAGATAATATCAAGATAAAAATTCTGACCAATTTTCATGAAGATCCATTGAAAAATATGGTCTCTAGAGAGGTCACAAGGTTTTTCTATTATATGACCTATTGACCTAGTTTCCGAAGGTACGTGACCCTGTTTTGAAATTCACCTAGATATCATCAAGGTGAACATTCACTAATTTTCATGAAGATCTCATGAAAAATATGGCCTCTAGAGAGGTCACAATGTTTTTTCTATTTTTGTACCTACTGGCCTAGTATTGACCGCACGTGACCCAGTTATGAAACTTACCTAGATATCATCAAGGTGAACATTCAGATCAATTTTCATGAAGATCTATTGAAAAATATGGCCTCTAGAGAGGTCAAAAGATTTTTCTAATTTTAGACCTACTGACCTAGTTTTGACCGCAGTTGACCCAGTTTCAAACTTGACCTAGATATCATCAAGATGAACATTCAGACCAACTTTCATACAGATCCCATGAAAAGTATGGCCTCTAGAGAGGTCACAAGGTTTGTTTATTATTTGACCTACTGACCTAGTTTTATAAGGCACGTGACCCAATTTCGAACTTGACCTAGATATCATCAAGTTAAATATTCTGACCAATTTTCATGAAGATCCATTCAAGGGTATGGCCTCTAGAGAGGTCACAAGGTTTTTCTATTTCAAGATCTACTGACCTAGTTTTTGATCGCAGTTGACCCAGTTTCAAACTTGACCTATATATCATCAAGATAAACATTCAGAACAACTTTCATACAGATCCCATGAAAAATATGGCCTCTAGAGAGGTCACAACGTTTTTTCATTATTTGACCTATTGACCTACTTTTTGAAGCCACGTAACCCACTTTCAAATTTAATTTAGATATCATCAAGATGAACATTCTGACCAATTTTTATGGAGATCAATTCACAAGTATGGCCTCTAGAGAGGTCACAAGGTTTTTCTATTTTTAGACCTACTGACCTAGTTTTTGACCGCACATGACCCTGTTTCAAACTTTACCTAGATATCATCAAGATGAACATTCTGACCAATTTTCATACAAATCCCATGAACAATATGGCCTCTAGAGAGGTCACAAGGTTTTTCTATTATTTGACCTATTGACCTAGTTTTGAACGGCACGTAACCCATTTTCGAACTTGACCTGGACATCATCAAGATGAACATTCAGACCAACTTTTATACAGATCCCATGAAAAGTATGGCCTCTAGAGAGGTCACAAGGTTTTTCTATTATTTGACCTATTGACCTAGTTTTGAATGGCACGTGACCCATTTTCGAACTTGACCTAGACATCATCAAGATGAACATTCAGACCACTTTTCATACAGATCTCATAAAAAGTATGGCCTCTAGAGAGATCACAAGGTTTTTCTATTATTTGACCTACTGGCCTAGTTTTTGATGGCACGTGACCCAGTTTCAAACTTGACCTAGATATCATCAAGATAAACATTCTGACATATTTTCATGAAGATCTCGTGAAATATATGGCCTCTAGAGAGGTCACAAAGTTTTTCTATTTTTAAACCTACTGACCTAGTTTTTGATTGCACGTGACCCAGTTTCAAATTTAAAATAGAAATCATCAAGATGAACATTCAAACCAACTTTCATACAGATCCCATGAAAAATATGGCCTCTAGAGAGGTCACAAGGTTTTTCTATTATTTGACCTACTGACCTAGTTTTTGAAGGCACGTGACCCAGTTTCGAGCTTGACCTAGATATTATCAAGGTGAACGTTCTGACCAATTTTCATGAAGATCTTATGAAATATATGGCCTCTAGAGAGGTCACAAAGTTTTTCTATTTTTAGACCTACTGACCTAGTTTTTGATGGCACGTAACCCAGTTTCGAACTTGATCTAGATATCATCAAGATGAACATTCCGCCCAATTTTCATGAAGATTTTATGAAATATATGGCCTCTAGAGAGGTCACAAAGTTTTTCTATTTTTAGACCTACTGACCTAGTTTTTGATGGCACGTGACCCAGTTTCGAACTTGGCCTAGATATCATCAAGATGAACATTCTGACCTATTTTCATAAAGATCCCATGAAAACTGTGACCTCTAGAGATGTCACAGGGAAAAGTTTACGCACGGACGGACGGACGCACGCACGGACGACGGACGCTGCGCGATCACAAAAGCTCACCTTGTCACTTCGTGACAGGTGAGCTAAAAATGGTTTTGCAAATTTGGAACCGTTATAAATTTCTAATGCAATCGTAACAGAACCTTAATTAACCTTATTAGAACCGGAATGAAACCGTAATAGCTCGTATGTTTTGACCACAGTGATTGTCTTCGGGACTGTTGCGATCTTTTAAGATCTGTTTCAGAACTGTTATGGTTTCCTTACGGATATATTATCTGTGGCAAAATTTTGAGTGCACCCTTGCTCCCGGATGCCCACGATTTCTGAACGAATATACCGGATGACTTAAAAGAATTAGTTGTGAGTTCTACGGATGCGTTACGGATGCTATCCGGAACTCATCCGCAAGCCCATCAGGGGCAGTGTGATTCTAGCTTTAAGAAAGTAATAATATTTCGTTAAAGACAAAGTAAGACAAAACTATAAAAAATGAAATTAAATTTTCCTTTTCCTGTTAAAATATAAACTTAGTACCTTATGCCCATGATTATTTCAATATTTGATTTATTTTAAGTTACATATTATTGCGTATTTCTATGTGCAGATTAAGTCGTTTAAGCTGCAACAGCTTGTATATTTGTACACTCATAAAATAGTACGTATATTGTAACATACATATAACACTTTTTGAAAATAACTTGAAGAAATTAGGCGTTTCATTCATACATTATTTTTAGTAAAGGAAAGACAACTAGAGCTATCGCTAAAGAAGATGAATGTACCCCCGCATGCACTGACAAAGTACACTGCAATTTGACACACACAAGATTGCATAATTATGTAGACTGTGTGTATTTAGACTGTATGTATACAGTACAGTAACAAAAACAAAGTCCCATAGCTCTGCAGAATATTTATATAAAAGCACCAAGCACAACTGGGGTTGGTACTGATCACTTGTGTGAAGTTTCATTGAATTGTGTGCAAGTGTTCGGAAGAGAAGGCTCGCACAAGATTGCATATGCGCAGACTGCATGTATATAGTATGCTAACAAAAACAATGCCCTATAACTATGCAGTATTTTTTCTGAAAGAACCTAACATGCATCATGCACAACTAGGGTTACTACCGATCACTTGAATTAAGTTTCATTTAATTGTGTGCATGGGTTCAGGAGTTAATTAAGGCGCGCACAAGATTACATATGCAGACTAAATGTATATAGAATAGTAACAGAAATCAAAGTCCCGTAACTCTGCAATTTTTTCTGAAAGAACCTTACATGCCCCATGGAGAACTACTGTTGTTGCTGATCACTTGTGTTAAGTTTCATTAAATTGTGTTAAGGGGATGAGGAGATTTGGTGCGCACAAGTTTGTGTCTATGTATATAGTATAGTACAAAAAATAAAGTCCCGTACTCTGCAAAACTACACAAAAATCTGGAAGAACGTAACATATCCCATACACAACTACTGTTGTTACTGATCACTTGTGTGAAGTTTCATTAAATTGCGTCAGTAGGATGAGGAAAGATGGTGCGCACAAGATTGTGTCTTCGGACAGACGGACGGACGGACGGACAGACAGACAACCTGAAACAAGTATACCCTCATTCGGGGGTGGGGGTGCAAAAACAGATCTAAAGATCACAGATCTGGAAGACAAAATAGTATAAAGTAAAATGGCCAGGTAATAAATCAACAAGTCTGACTTATATGGAGACGAGTTTCCACAGAATCATAATTCAACAATAGTTCAGCAGTAAAAGTTGAAAAATAGCAGCATCATGCTTCATGCTAACAATATTAACACATAAGTGGCACACTGGAAACAACTGGAAAAAAACAAATGAGCCGTGCCATGAGAAAACCAACATAGTGGGTGTGTGACCAGCATGGATCCAGACCAGCCTGCGCATCTGCGCAGTCTGGTCAGGATCCATGCTGTTCGCTTTCAAAGCCTATTGGGATTAGAGAAACTGTTAGCGAACAGCATGGATCCTGACCAGACAGCGCGGGTGCGCAGGCTGGTCTGGATCCGTGCTGGTCGCACACCCACTATATTGGCTTTCTCATGGCACGGGTCAAATAAGATGTAAATAACTTGACTTGTTTCATCTGAAATATTAAAGGAAAACAGGTTAATACTCATAGCCTTAAATTTGGTCCCGTCTTTGTTGACTTCTCAACGACTGCAACATTAGTATGACTCAAGATTTATATATATAAGATAGCTAAATATTAAAAGAAAAAGGGAAAAAATCTGCAATTCCGTTTTTTCTGTTTTTGTTTTCTTGATAATATCACATTTGTATATCTCAGTATTATGGAATGTGGTATAATTAGAAATTTATAGATAAACTATGCTTTATTAAATACAAGCTAAAATCAAAGTAAAAAGGTTTCTATCTTAATTGATAAAGTAAAAAGGAATACAAATTGTCAAAAATAAGCCTGAATTGGTCACAACCTCTTGATTTCTCTAGGCCTATACAGTTAATTTTCATCGCAGTTATTTACAATGGCTTTAGTTGCGTGTATGTATCAGTACATCTTGATAAAATTCAAATGGTTTGTACAAGTAAGATATGTACTATTATCAGTAGGCCTCTGTAGCAGCAGTACAAATACATCCCGCAACGAACATGTTGCTTGTAAAAACGCTTGCTCCTTCCTTCACAATAATTCACTGTCAGTTTTGAAGTAGTTTCCTATTAACTTTCTAATATTTGCTTGGAGCATTTCTCGCTGCAGACATATACCCGTATAATCATACCTAGTATGTATTAGTATTACAATTATGTTAAAATATCTCTACGACTTACAAGCTGGCGCACAATGTTCCATTCAATTTAAAGAATATTGTCAATAAAATTACGTACACTTAAGGTTCTAGTCACACATATGTAAAATTATTAATTTTTTTTTTCAAAATCTTTCTTTTCTGGTTTAAATAAAATTACATTCATGATTGAAACCAGATATAAATGACTGGCAGTGAAAAATCAGTGATCTTACAGGGTACGGAGTTGAAGTTTTTCTTTAATGGAGACGTTTTTATAATGCATGGAATTTAAAAAAAATACAAAAACCTACAAATGCCTGTTATATCAAACGGCACTGAGTCCAGTTATAATGGATTAACGAAATATTACAGCAGACTGTATTTATATATACATGTGACGAATTCAAAGAGACACATGGAAACGTATTTAAGACTGAATACTTAATAAAGTACCGATTCAGATAATGGATTCTCGGCTTATATTTTCAAAAGGATTTGAAGGATCGTCGGTGCTACCCGTGCTTGCCATATCACTGGTACAGGTCATCTGCATTTCTAGTTCAGATAACCTGTGCTCGAGTTCCCACTGTTGCTGATTCAATTTTGCCGCCATCACGACGTTCTCAGATTCTACAGATTTCAATCGTTCCCTGAGACGGGTTATTTCTTGGACCAGCGTGTCATGTGACGCATCGCTAAAGATCTGCGCGGAACTACTTGGAGTATGTCCATCCATTGTCTGTTGCGCTGAGCCTCTACGCATTGTAGCGTTGGAATTTTGTTGTGTTGGACTGACCGAAGGAATGCCTGTTCTTGTTTGAAATGAGTTTGGTGAGACCGGAGGAACATATCCAGATGAGGCACAAAACGGAGATAAAAATGCCATATGTTGTTGAGTGTTCGCAGTGTTTACTCCAGTTGAAGGAATAGGTTGTGTATAATGAGTGTAAGGAAAATATGCTTGGGGAAATTGAGCAGGTGCGCGAATACCATAGTCATGTGACATATCACGTGGTATGAATTCCGTACCAGGAGCACACATATTACCAGCAATGTTTGGATTATGTTGGATATGATATGGTGATGCAAACTGCATCGGAGGACCCGGCGTTAAAGGAGGACTAAAATGAAACATTGGCGCCTGATTGTCCACTGGAAGAGGGGACGTAACCAATGGTGATCCCGTCAAGAATGAAGTCACACTAGAAACAGTTCGAATTTGCGTTTCCTGATGTTCTGCTTGCTGTTGGCCAGATTGAGTTTGACAAGGAGATTCTTCGGAAGTTTGAGCTTCGGTTGAACTGGCTATATATACCTCATGCGAAGGTAAGTGTTGAGGATCTATGGAAGACCTATGTGTTGGAAGACCAGCGGGAAGGGTATGGTGACGTGTTATTGAAGAAGCCTGCATTGGTACCTTTCCCGAAGACTCTACTAAGCCAGGTGTGCTCTTGCTCCGTTTCAAGTCAACTGAAACGAAAGTGAAAAGTGATGAAGAAACGAAGGTGAAAAATGAAGAAGACAACCAACGACGAAGCATACGGCCTAACCTCTATATATAGTTAGGTAACGATCCTTCAGATTATTTATATATGCATGTGTAGGTGTTCATTGATATTTGAATAAGCGCTTAAAATTCAAAACAACAGGGCATTTATTTGTTTGAAAATAAACTTTTAGTGAACATAGTTTTGTGTCTAAATACTGAATCTGAATTCAGTTTTCATATACTCAAACTAAAAAATATAGTCCATACTAACATATGACCACAGACTACAATTCTAAATACAATATACAGTGTTTACAAACTGGAAAGAAAATGACACTTTTTGACTAGTATTCAACACATTCTGTAGCTGGGAGATCACATTATAAAATGAAAGCTACTTTTTTCTAGAGAATAAACCCTAGAGTTTAGCAAAAATTTCATACTGTGTCTTTTATTGATGGCCTGAGGTGGTGAAGAGGTGTAAAAGAAAATGCCATTATCAAAAAAGATATGGTTGTCTTCCTTGAACTTCAACGGATACAGACACAAGAGAATATATTCTGTCAAACCATTCAAGTAAAGCAGAAGAAGAGACTTTATCCATCAATGAAATATAAAACATCTGAAGATAAATGAGCCGCGCCACGGGAAAACCAACATAGTGGTTTTGCGACCAGCATGGATCCAGACCAGCCTGCGCATCCGCGCAGTCTGGTCAGGATCCATGCTGTTCGCTATCAATGCCTATTGCAATTAGAGAAACAGTTAGCGAACAGCATGGATCCTGACCAGACTGCGCGGATGCGCAGGCTGGTCTGGATCCATGCTGGTCGCAAAGCCACTATGTTGGTTTTCTCACGGCGCGGCTCAAATTATGGGAAATAAACTGGAATGTTGTCATAAAACCAGCCCTATATGTTATAAATCTAGCGTATTTTAATTTCCTTAAGTATCCCCACGAAGTTAAAATAGGCACAAGACCACAGTTATTTGCCCTTGGTTGACCACAATAAGGAAATGGTTACGCGGAAAACAGTTCCTCTGTTTGATGGTGAATATTGGTGAATTTTTGAGTGAAAGACCTGCAATAAATGGCATAATTTAATAGAGAAGATATGAAATAGATACATGTACAATTTGACAGAATGAGAATGTCAGAATATGCATAACATGACTTTTTGATAGGGCCTGTCTTGCCTGTTTGTGGCCATCTAGAGAGTATATAAAGTACGTATGTGATATGGTTCAAAATGGTGGTAAAAAGAGCCGGTCAACCCCATGATTATTGTGGCTGGAATTTTTTCTCTTGAATAGTTCTGTTGAGTTTAGGTATTTTTAGGAGGGGTTGGAATGCATGCAAAATTGCAAAAGTGGCCAGTGCCTATATAGAACATATAGTAAAAATAACTGTGGTCTTAGGCCTGAAAAGCGTATGCCTTAAACAAGATGTACCAGAAATGCCCTCGTTAATTGTATTAAGTCAAACATGAAAACATAATACGTCAATTTTATCAGGCACATATAATTTGTATAAAACTTGCAAAATATAATACATCAGAATCATTTTCTTTAAAGTAAACATAAATACGGCCTCCTCTAGAGTGTTAACCAGCTTGACCTTTGATTTGAGCATGTGACTTAGTTTTTGGCCCACATGACCCAGTTTCGAACTTGGCCTAGGAATCAGCAAGATAAATATTCTGACCAAGTTTCATGGATGTGGCCACTAGAGTGTTAACAAGATTTCCCTTTGATTTGACCAGGTAACCTAGATTTTAACCCCATTAAACCAAGTTTTAAATATGGCATAGAAATTTATCAGGATAAACATTTTGGTTAAATACCATAAATATAGGAATATAAATGTGGCTTCTAGGGTATAAACAAGCTTTTCCTTTGATTTGATCTGGTGACCTAGTTTTTGACCCCACATGACCTAGTTTCAAATTTTGCCTAAAGATCATCAAGATAAATATTCTTTGCAAGTTTGTATCAAATCAAAGCATAAATGAAACTTCTATGTGGTTAAAAGGCCGAAAATAGAAAAATTTTCCCCTTTCAGGGGCAGTTACTCTAGAACCAATTTCGAAAACAGGCTAGATTCCATCATAAAGCTGTGTGTAAGTGTGGTTAAAATCAAATGTAAAATGTTACTTTATCGTGTTCGCAAAGTAAAGATCAACAAATTTCAGCTCTTTCAGGGTTCAATCAGGGGCCGTAACTCCGGAACCTATTATTAGATCTGACGGATTCATCATGGAATCCAAGTTCTATTGTTGTGAAAGAAATTCTGCAAGTTTGTAACAAATCAAACCTTACATGAAGTCTCTATATGAGCCGTGCCATGAGAAAACCAACATAGTGGCTTTGCGACCAGCATGGATCCAGACCAGCCTGCGCATCCGCGCAGTCTGGTCAGGATCCATGCTGTTCGCTAACAGTTTCTCCAACTCCAATAGGCTTTAAAAGCGAACAGCATGGGGCCTGACCAGACTGCGCGGATGCGCAGGCTGGTCTGGATCCATGCTGGTCGCAAACCTACTATGTTGGTTTTCTCATGGCACGGCTCATATATGGCTGCAAAAGCCAAAATAACAGATTTTGGCACTTAAAGGGGCCATAACTTTATAACCCATGATGGGATCTGGCCAGTTTCCGAAAGGAACCGGGATATTATACTAATTCAAGTTGTGTGCAAGTCTGATTAAAATTGATTGCAACATGTGGTCTCTATCGTGATCACAAGAACTTGTTGACGGACGGACGAAGGACGATCACAAAAGCTCACCTTGTGACTACGTGACAGGTGAGCTTAAAAGAGTCGGAGGATGGTATTTCAAGCAATTAATTTTATCATACACTCGTTTTAATATTTTACGCCGATTTATCTGCAAATGGTAAATGCACACTAAGCTGTTTATTATGAATGAAAATATATTTCATTTTTAAAGTGCAACGTACTGTAAAAAATTTCCTGTTTAACAATGTTTCTCTTGTTTGATTTAATTCTGATGATGTTAGAATATTTTGATGTGACTTTGTCTTTTAAAAGGAATAATAATAATAATAATAATAATAATAATAATAATAATAAAAAAAGTTCCGAATTTCTTACCTGTTTCTATAGGCTTCTTCTCAGTTTTCTTGAGCCGCATTACTGCTATAGATTCTAATTTGATTCGAGCTGCAGGATATTCTTTCAGCACATCCCAGAGATCTTGTTTCGATAGACGGAACAAGTCGGAATAACCAACGGAGCGGACCGAAGCTGTTCGTCTATTTCCGGAAGTACCCATGTTGAGAATACTGATTTCGCCAAAGTAGCTTCCTGGTTTTAGAGTAGCTAAAACTGTTTTACCATTGTCACCTACCACGTGTAGCCTACCTCTGTTCACTATATACATTTCTTTACCCACTTCGCCTGAAGAAAGATAGAAGTTCAAAGTAATGAGTTTGCATAATATGTGCATATTTCGTCATCAATCTTTTTTCTGTGAAGCAAATCGTTTTCATTTCAAACTGTAAGTATAATACAAAAAGGAATTTTCTTTGCACGTTGTTCTTCATTCACATAGTCACATGACGACAGCATATTTCTCTGTTTAGTAAATTCATTACCCGGTGTGCTCTGACCGATGATAAATGGCGCTGTTATATATAAATGTTCAATGAAAACGTTTATAGACTATAACAATGTTTTCAAGGCCGTGCGATAGTGCCTTTCGTAATCAAATGATTGATTTTTTTTTTCAACATTTTTTTTTTGGCTTGAGGAGGAGAGGGATACACATATCCAACACACAATAGATAAAAGATTCAATTTCTTTAAATCTGAATGAGTTTCTATTACAGAGAGATAATGCTAAATGTAAGTCTTACATAGCAGCATTCATCAGAGTACTGTTTATTTCATACTGGGTTAGGAAACACATTCAGAACTCTCAGAAGTACAGACAGAAGTATTACATATAGTAGATTTACAGTAGGACTCCAATGACTTTTGTTCCCTTGTTCTGCTATTTGTACCGTGGAATAATGACCTTTGTTGTTTTGAGGCTTTTTCTAGTGCTGTCTCCCTCTCTCCGGACATTCTGATTGGTGAATTGAACTTGTATTTCGTAAGGGCGGGTTTACCCGAAACCAGAGTTACAAATATACTTGTAAAAATCATAGCACCCTCATTATACCCTAAACACAACAAAAATATGTTCATGCTCTACAAAAAACAGCTCCATTTTAGAGTACCGCGCAATAATAACAAATGATAAAGTAGTCTAACACATGGGTACATCACTGTTTTCAGGTCGGCCATTTGCATTATGTTAGTTGTTCTATCAATGGTCAAATAGAAAAGGCCATAGTTACATCACTGGCTACATTAAAGTAGACCATTTCCTGACGCCTGTGGTGTCGCATAGAGTTCTGAGATCTGAGCTATAACTAAGTTCTAGGGTATAAAATTGTTTGCTTTAACATATCAAGCCTGCTTGTAGACTTTGATAATAATTCAATATTTTTGGCAATCGATTTGCTACAAATGAACCGAAGTTGTTAAAAACGCAATATATTAGTGCGGTTTAACCCATAAAGAAAGGTTTATATCAAATTCAGGCTGTTTTATAATTTCATTTTCCTTACTGGAAAATACGCCTAATGAAAGGTTTTATCAAATTGTATGTATGCATATGATATGGCATTATAAACAAACACAGAGTAAATGCCGTAATGATTGTCGTGCTTTATAGATATCCATTTATCATTTATCAATAAATTCTTCTGCCTGGTTCTTGTGCGTCAAAATACATTAAATTATTTAAGAGAAATCAACGCTATTGCCATCAATGTAAAAGTTAAGTAAACATTAAAAAATGGGGAGATATCTATACAATATTTGTCGTTCTGACAGGGTTTTTGGTGCTTCCTCTACAACGTACGAAGTTTAAAGGAAATAACTAGATGCCCTAGGGCAACATGTCGAGCCCGTCAGCTGTCAAAAGGACTGGGAGTTGCATACGACACTCTGTCTCACTGAGGCAAACATTTATGCCAAATAAAAAAAAAAGATTGCAAAAAGTTACAATATAAGTTATTTGTAGTAACAACAAAGGGAAGTAAATCTTTAAAAAAAATTCTAAGTCCACGCAAAAATCCTTTCCAGTAGAGATCGGTCAAAATACACCTCAAAATTGGATGTAACATGCATGTTGTACTACAGAAAAGTGGTCTTGATTTTTCCCTACGACCAGTAATAAAAAAAGTAACAATATAAGCTATTTATAGTAACAACAAAGGGAAGTAATTCTAGGTTCTTGCGCATGACACTCTGCCTCATGATGGTGAACAATTGTGCCAAGTTACATCAAAATCCCTCTATGCATGAAAAAGAAATGCTCCGGACAAAGTCATTCTTGTATCTCACCTTTGACCTCTAAGAGTGACCTTGACCTTAGACCTAAGTACCTGGTTCTTGCGCATGACACTCCGTCTCATGGTGGTGAACATTTGTGCCAAGTTACATCAAAATCCCTCCATGCATGAAGAAGAAATGCTCCGGACAAAGTTGCCATTCTTGTATACTTTGCCCTCTAAGTGTGACCTTGACCTCAGACCTAGGGACCTGATTCTTGCGCATGACACTCCGTCTTATGATGATGAACAATTGTGCCAAGTTACATCAAAATCCCTCCATGCACGAAGAAGAAATGCTCCGGACAAAGAAATTATTGAATTTGACCTTTGACCTCTAAGTGTGACCTTGACCTTTGAGATAGGAACCTGGGGTTTGTGCATGACACTCCGTCTCTCTGAGGTTAGCATTCATGCCAAATATAAACATAATTGCTCCATGCATGTCAAAGTTATGGTCCGGACAAACAAATCCGGACGGACGCACACACGCACGGACGCACGCACATACACCGAACAGCCATTTTGACAATTATGTCTTCGCTTCCGCAAGCGGGCTCGACAAAAAACATTCTCATCAATGTTTAAAGGTAAGAAAATAAATAACGAGAATAAAGAGATTTATACATATTCAAGTATTGTGCTCTTCAAACTTTTTAGGTTGGGTAAAATAATAATCATCGTCATTCGGCTATATCCGTGTGATTGCGTATTCTCCGTATGCGATTTCGGCATCCTTCGGCCATAACAGATATTTATCCATAATAACCGAAGAAAGCCGAAATCGCATACGGCACATACGGAATCGGACGGAAAATGCCGATTGTCGATATGGTTCCATTACTTTAACAAATAACACCTGTTTCTTTTTTCTTCATCACGCAGTAAATTTCAATACATTTATAAGGATAGTCTGAATTATAAGACTGGATAGTTAAATCTGACTGTTTTATGACAATGAGGAAGTTATTACTATAACATATGAAGGACAAAGTGTTCAAATTGAATGAAATGAACTTTATCTCATAATCTGAAAATATGCGATTCCGTTTAATGACCAGAAAATGTGAATTATTTTGACAAGTATCTTTCTCTCAAATTAGTTTTTCATCCCACCGTTCTTAAGGATTCCTTAATTTAGAGGGCAGACACATAAATCACCTCCCAACAGAAACTTATCGAAATAATGATACGTTTTGTAATCAGTTGTAGAATAAATGAGAATACTCTTTGGTATCATTTTACACTTACTGCTGAAATTACTTTGTTTTGTGGTTGTATCAGATAAGGAAATAGTTCATTTGCTTAGAAAGTACATACCAAAAAAGTAGTCCTTCAAATAATACTTTCTGCATTGTTTTTAAAAATGTAGTTTCCAAATGACAGAGAAACAGGTGCTTTTGTAAGACACTTGTCCCCACCCCTTGATGTCCTGTCTCATTTCAGTGCCGAGATTACTATGACCTTGACCTTGACCTTTGACCTACTGAACCTCATATGAGAAAAGATAATCAACTGACCACGAGCAATCATCCTGTGCCTTTTAAGGGCAATATACTAAAGGGTTCCTACGTTAGTGAGCAGAAACCAGTTTCAGTCTCGCAGTCACTGTGACCTTGCCCTGTGACCTACTAATCAACACAACAAAGACATACTGGCCACATCCAACCATCGCTTGGAAGTTTGAGAACTACAGGCTAAAACATTCTTCACTTAATGAGCAGAAAGTTCAAAGTTGAACTTGACCTTCAAACTACTCACCACTAAGCAATATAATTCATCTAATAATTACAGGTAAGCATCTTACGAAGTTTGACTCTAGGCCAAAGCGTTTTTATTTATCACGCCTGAACCATTAGCCTCAAGGTCACTATGTAGGATTTATCTACTGACCAATGCATGTTTATTGAGGTAGGCTAAACTCAGCAACTGGTCTGGCAGACAAAATAATAACTGTGTTTTAAACACTTTTGTCGTTTCAAGTGTCTTATATACTTTACATTTTAAAGGCAGACAAAATAATAACTGTGTTGTAAACACTTTTGTCGTTTCAAGTGTCTTATATCTTTACATTTGAGCCGCGCAATGAGAAAACCAACATAGTGGGTGTGCGACCAGCATGGATCCAGACCAGCCTGCGCATCCGCGCAGTCTGGTCAGGATCCATGCTGTTCGCTAACAGTTTCTCCAATTCCAATAGATTATAAAAGCGAACAGCATGGAGCCTGACCAGACTGCGCGGATGCGCAGGCTGGTCTGGATCCATGCTGGTCGCACACCCACTATGTTGGTTTTCTCATGGCACGGCTCATTTTAAAAGCATTTTCTTTGCATTATTATGGCAACTTTGCCATTATAACTGAAAACTACAGAGAATGTTTGTTTTCTTTTTTAAAGAAAACTATAAAATTTCGAACACGAATGAACAGTCTTTATAAGATTTAGCTTCCTATCCAGTCCTTACCTGAAGTATATTGTTCGACGTGAAAATGCATCAATTTTTTTTCAGTTCTGACATCAAAGATCAAAGAAAATTATTTATGCAGTAATATTTTGGAAAATATAATACCGCTTATTTTCTATTAAAAAAAACAACAGAAACTTCGGCAAGTAAAACTGAAATTAAAAATAAGCGAAAGTGTATCTCTTACTCGTATGAATTATCTTTTTACTACATATTTGATATATTGCTGGCAAAACACTATGCAAACTGAACACAAACATAAAACCTTGATAAAGTACAAATATTTATAGATATACTGATACGTCTGCCAGAAAATGGACATGGCAATACTTTTGTCCTCTCTTTTTTGCACTATTCGCGTTGCTTTCTTGTCTGATCGAACTTTCAGAATGATTGCGTGTATATAATAGTCATAAGTGTTTTGAGGCAAGTTTTATGATTTGAACAAATATCTGACCTAGATATGAAACAGCAGTAACCATGGTAACACCACTGAGAGCACGGATATTTATTATTAGAGAATGTACAGAACATGGCGTCTCGCTATGAGACACTTTTCATAAAAACTTGAGATAATGATATTACGTTCAATTCAATTGTGGTAAAGAAAAGAATAAACAAACATTTATATATGTAAAAGTAGTCATTTATACCCCTGTTGAAAGAACTGGCCCTGCTTGCCTTATAAGTTATGTTTAGACATTAAACGGCATTTCTTCTCGGTTGTTAATTTTATTTCATGGCTCAAGGCAGGTAAGCAATCGGTAATCATTTGTTAGAAGCTGGTGGTATACCAACCGGTTTCTCTTCAGTAACAGGACACATCTCTAACACGATTCCAATCTTCGACCTTTTTATTCTTGGGCTGGTATATTATCCTGTATGTTTATTAACCTAGTATTGCGCCCGCTGACGTCTTCATGTGAACAATGGAAAGTACATATGCTGGTGATAGAAATGCAGAGGGAGATATCTAAACTTGTTTACAGAATAAAACTTACGTAGATATGCATTTGAGCCGTGCCATGAGAAAACCAACATAGTGGGTATGCGACCAGCATGGATCCAGACCAGCCTGCGCATCCGCGCAGTCTGGTCAGGCTCCATGCTGTTCGCTTTTAAAGCCTATTGGAATTGGAGAAACTGTTAGCGAACAGCATGGATCCTGACCAGACTGCGCGGACGCGCAGGCTGGTCTGGATCCATGCTGGTCGCATACCCACTATGTTGGTTTTCCCATGGCACGGCTCATTTACCTTTAAGACAGTGGCATTCGATCTCCGTGGGGAAAATTTTGTCCACTTTTATTAAGATTTCCTTCATTCATATAACCAACAAAGACATCGTTATAGGCATATGCTTATTAAATACTCATACAGTCAGAATATGTTCAGATGATAACTTTTTACATCTATCATTTATGTCTGACATGTCATTGGTCCCGTTTATAGTGTCTATAAAATCACTTCTGCACTTGAAGACTTATGCCTCGATCAAGTAAATTTAATAAAGATAAGTAATTCAAAACGTAAGCAAGACAGAGTTATGGATCTAGTACAGTTACTTCTTCTAAATGGTATCTTGTCATTGTGTCAAATTATAACATAATCCTTTTCATAGTCCTTCTAGTGTAATAAATATACGGTTTGAAGAGACTATGGACTTGTAATTGGACATTATTCCTTATAACGTTTTTGGGTGTTACATGTTTTTTTTCTTCGCGTGGATCGGCGGGTAATTGAACGTGTGTAACAAATTTATGAATAAGCAGCAGTCATTGGCTTAAAGACAAAGGAACGATATGAACGATGTTCACCGGAAAATAAACCTCACTTGCGCCTACAATAATTTTTACATTTATATTTGACATACTCATATCACAATAATTATAACTTATTTGTAGAAGTGATATATTTTGAAAAAATATATATAAAAGCCACAAATCAGAATACATTTCAAGATCTAGCGCTTCTTGTCAAGACTGGAAGCGTATTAGCGACACTATTAAGGATATGAGGTACAAGCATGCGATGCCCTCATTAAAACCTCATCTACCAGCTTTAATAGTGTTGTTATATGAGAGAATGCTTAAGATATTGGATACGTTAAATGAATGTATTACAGAGGAATCTAATTCTAAAATAGCACAAGAAGACAAGTTACTTCATTACGTATGGAGAACATCTAAATATATTGCAGACAAGAAAATAAGATATGGGCGCAGGTTAAAATGTAGTCCAATGTCGTGTAATGTGTGATTTACAATTAAACTGAACTATTTTTCCAATCACTTCAGTCTAGATTGTCTTTACTAAAACACGCTCATTATTTGTATAGTAACTAGCAAATTCAGTACATTTATAGCCTACGCCGAATAGGTTGTTTTTGGGACTGAAGGGGCGGGGGTGGGGATAGTTTCCAGATATACACAAGTTATGTATGATAGGACTGTCCAATGGTTTGTTGGTTCCTATAAACCAAGAGGAAAAACTTCCCCATAGTCATCTATATTTGTGTCAAGTTTCATGAAGATCCACTAATGGGTTACTTTGTTTTTGTAGGAATTTATTAACTTTAAAACATAAAGGGTAATAACGCTGCAGTAACTGAAGAGATTCTGGTGAAAGACTTGTATGCAGCACTGCTCGATAGTGATCTCTATATCTATGTTAAAATTCATAAAGATCCTTAAATGTATTACTTTGTCTTGTGGGAATTTATGGATTGTAAAACTATTAAAGGGCAATAAGTCTGGATAATGAAGTGTCATTACTGTTTCAAGGGGGATAATACTAAAAGCGAGTAATGTTTATATACTTATCAATAGTTACAGAAAGGTTTGGTGATTCTAGCTAGAGTACTTTTTGAGTTATAAACATTTTCATTTTTTAACCTAATCAATGGAAACAAATCTGCTTTCACCGGTTCAAGGAGGATAATACTATATATATGAGCAAAGGCCATGTGCTAATAGGGTTTGTTGATTCTAGCTGAACCACGTTTTAGATTATAATCATTTTCAATTTCGTACAGACGGACGGACTAACGAAAAGCCGGGCGGACGACGCAAAAACAGTATTACTCCGTCTTCGGCGGGGGATGATAAAATATGAATTATTTTGCGACAAACGGTGAATCAAATCATGAGAAAGAAAGGCATATTTGGAGATATATTTTCTCATACTGATTTTGTTTAATCTGTTTCGGTAATGTTTAGGGTAAGGACAGGGCATGTTGATAAACTAGGTCAGATAAAATTGAAACGTTGTCTCTTTTTTAAATAATTTTCTTGAAAGTCACAATTAAGAAGGTAATCTAGTATTTCAAGTCACGGCAAAAGATCATATAATGTTATGTTAACGGCCTTCAATTCGCTTCATAACGAATTGTTTGCCTCTCTGATGTTGAGAGAATGTTACCCTTTCAGTTATACTGATCTACTTTTTAGACTCTGTTAATGTCAGAGATTAATGCGAAATATAGAACAATTATAATGCGACAGCTGATGGTTGCAGTGATAAAACCGACTCATATTCCAGATATCACACATATCACCTGACTTTCTAAACAAAAATTAATGTTAGAAAACTATGAATGAGCCGTGCCATGAAAAACAACATAGTGCGTTTGCGACCAGCATGGATCCAGACCAGCCTGCGCATCCGCGAAGTCTGGTCAGGATCCATGCTGTTCGCTTTCAAAGCCTATTGCAATTAGAGAAACCATTTGTGGATGCGCAGGCTGGTCTGGATCCATGCAGGTCGCAAACGCACTATGATTGTTTTCTCATGGCGCGGCTCACATATATAGTTACCTTTTCTGCATATATAATCCCCAGGTGAGAATAACACTGGATTAAGCCGTAATACCAGTTCACAAAGGAACCCGGCTTCAGTTTGTTGAAATATTTCTACACGTTTTAATGTATCCAAATGTACGTGTATAGCTATTTCCGCTTTGAGTTTGTCAGGGAGTAGGCTTAGTGTTCTTTCTTCATCTGTCGACTTATTGCACATCCATAAATAGTCAAACCATTTTATCACACGGTCTTGAAGTCGCAATGGAACGCGCCGTAAGGACATGTAAGTTTTTACGTTGTCAAGTTTAGCTGAAATGAAAATATGAACACATTAAACGAGTGCCAGATAATACAATGCCGTAATGCAAAATGCAGTAAAACGTTTTGGATACAGGGGTCAACCCCCTAACTGTGAGTCTAGCTCAGAACTTGGCCTTCCTGTATAATATTTTAGTCATAAACTATATAAGTTGTTCATATAATTGAGCCGTGCCATGGGAAAACCAACATAGTGGGTATGCCACCAGCATGGATCCAGACCAGCCTGCGCATCCGCGCAGTCTGCTCAGGATCCATGCTGTTCGCTAATAGTTTCTCCAATTCCGATAGGCTTTAAAAGCGAACAGCATGGAGCCTGACCAGACTGCGCGGATTGAGGCTGGTCTGGATCCATGCTGGTCGCATACTCACTATGTTGGTTTTCTCATGGCGCGGCTCAATTGTTTTAAGATGTCATTTTAATGAATATTTTTGCCAGCTTAAAGGGCCTAAGACATTGATAACCGGTGTCTTTAGTAATATTTGTCCAAACAGAAAAAGATTGTGAAGAAAGCTTCTAGTATCAGAATTTGTTTTACACCTTTACACCCGTAGTAGAATTTGAAAAGAGACGAGTAATGTAGTTAATTCCTAATTCAATTTTGATTAACAAAATTAATAAAGAAAAATGCTGGTAATTATACAGACACGAGAGGAAAAGCCAAGACCTGAAGAATTTCTCTACGGAGTCGCAATCGCCTGCCAATATTCACCAGCCAATAAATACGTTATTTCTGAAGTACTGGCATTAAGTGCATTATATTCCGGTAAATGTGATTTACATAAATGTAACTGTTGCACTCTCTAACGAAACTTGTCAAACTTCATCAGCAATTACTTTGTATTTTACGCTGTTTGTCAGCACAAATATTTTTTGCAATATTTTGGAAGGACGAAAACCAATACAGGAAATAAACAAAACAGAAAGAATCGATACCGAAGCCAAATGTATGTCGTTCTTTTGAACAATTCGGTTACTAAGTGTAAATATTAGAATCAAATATAGTTTATTTAACCGGTTGCTTTTCCAAATATGAGAATTCTGATAAACAGAAATGAAAAGTTTGTTTATGTAACTATGATGTGTGTATATTTATTAAATCATCGACCTCACGTTATAATGCCGGGAGTTCCTTTTGGCATTCTGAGAAAAAGCATTTTTTGAAGTTTTGAAGTTGATTTACTTTGCTAATCTGACAAATTTGAAAAGAAATGCAAGATTAGTTACGAAACACGTGTGTCTTCCTTTGGGGAATAACATCCAATTTTCTTGATTTATTTATTTGAACTAATCATTCTATTTTCTCATCATTTAGATATGATTAGTGCATTGTTCCACATTTGTAACATTTCCTCCAAGAGAAACTGCCATCGAAATTAGATAGAGCTAATTACATTGACCGTAAAACATGATTTGTCATCACACTCTTAATAACATAATGCGAATGTTGACAGCAATACTCGCACGTGCCACGATGAATTAATGGCGGGATACCGAGTCACAGGGCAGGTTATCTTGTGTCACATGAATGCTTCCTGTTGTAATGTCTAAACAATGGCACCGATTGCAACAAATTTGTTTGTTTATTCTCGCTTATTTGTTAATTTCTCGGTAAAATAGTTACTTTATATGTTATTGTAAAATGTACTCCTAAATATATGTGCCTCAGAAAAATTTACATGAATGATATTATTGTTTGGGACTTTTTTTTTGTTACATGTACACAGTTTTTAATTAAATACAAGTTTTCTTATCGACATATCTGTCACCGATGTAACAGCTGATAAAATATTTTACTTATGGCGTTTTCTGAAGAAAAAAACAACATGTATTGAGATACTATATCTGTTCATACCCTGTGATGATTATTAGTTGTTCATTACGAAGTCTGAGCTGCTTTAACGTAAGAACTTCAATTCTGTTTTGTTTAAGAACCATTCTATTAAAATAAAGGTATAACATATGTCTATCTTACAAAGTTATACTGTCTAAAATATTGTAACATGACTCCTTGACAGTCCATACCTTGTGCTAATTATCGGTCTACTTTCAACACATGATCAAGGGGGCTACTTCCTCAAGAAGAATTTAAAAACTAAGCATGAACATGTTTAATTTTTTAGTTCATGTACGAAAGCACAGAACTATGATATTTTCGATTCTTGATCGGCAAGCCATTAAAATGTAAACCGTGTTATAATTGTATGCATGTATTATAATGTATAGTACATTTCGACGCAATTCTTGGTGTGCGGCAGATTTTCATTAAAGTTGCTGAATTGTGAATTCATCAGCTGGACAACAAGACTAGTTTAAGGTTGTCATTTTACCTAATTTATCCAAAACATCTGTCACTCTGTTAATCACTGATTTGAGTTCAACAAAACACCACGAAGATTAAAAGTCTTAACTACTGACTTAATGTCAAGCCGGTGATCTCTGTGGGTGTAATTAGTTTTTACTCGTCGCAGGAATAAGTCGAAAGGTCAGGCCAGTGCATACATCTTATTTATGAGTATTTATGTTAAGACATATTCTGTTAACAATATTTCGATTGTTATGCTTAAATCAATACACCATCACACGTGAGCAATTAGAAGAGAAGGTATGATCAAACAACCGAGAGATAATTGCAACGATACTCTATAACTCATTGTGCATGCTGACGACGCATGCGTTCTGAAGACATTGGCAAGCTTAAAGCATATGATAGTGAACTCATGTCTGACTTAACGGGATGGATTTCTTCTATTTCGGGCAAATAAATGCGATTTGATGTTTCAGTTTATTAGAAATTACAACTTTATGGTGTCACAATAATACATCTCCATAACGTACCGCGATGACATGATGGCTTGCCAGGAATGCTTTCTGAGAACTGTTTGTGTTATCGATTGTATCTTCAGACAATATTTGTACTAGAATAGGAAAATAATCCCTTCATATGATATATTTGGCAGGTCGCAAGACATTTAGAAACAAGTTATATTGATGCTATGGTTATAAATACTTATCAGATCGTGTAGGGGTAGAATGGCAAACTTACTTTTAATTTCGTGGCAGAATAGTTCAAATGGCCTGCCTATATTTATTCTTATCACTAAATACAAATATATTGCTACAAGCGTGACAAATATTCTACAAGTGATTTTTTTTTCTTTTGGTCCACTTTTAAAACTTTAAAACAACACGTTTATATTAAAGGGAGGTAATTACAAAATTTCTTAAACATTCGTAAAATATACATTTCTAATAGGGGTCTAACTCGATATAATTGGCCTTTTTGTTTCTTAAATAAAATGTCTAAAAGATCATAATCATGAAAACTGAAAAAAATGTCATAATATGTTGCTTAGATATGACTGTCCCACGTTAAACTGGCAGTAAAATGATCCGTATCTAACAATGTAAATGAAACACGGGTATATAATCCCATTTGTTCATAAACTGATTTAACGCTTTTGTCTTATGACAAGCATGAGTAAACAATAAGTAATTATTTAATTTTAACCCTTAGCTGTAAAACATTTCAGGTAGCTGGCCTAATTATAGAAAGACGTTTATTTCAAATGTATAGCGACGACCTTGTCGTGTTTGGAAAATACACGTCAGCTGTTCTGGAATAACAAGGTTTTAGTTTGCTAGTAAATCTACGATCCCAGTAAGTCAGTAGACTAATAATTATCTTTTCGCTTACTCAATTTCCTATGTAATTAGTGAAGGCAATATCATTTGCATACAAAAAGGTTCCAGTAGCCATAAAATATGTCTGCACTTTTATACGAAGACCACATACCGTCAGTATTCATACTGAAATTGGAACGTTACATTTTTCTCATATATATGCAATATACATGTACAATAAAGCAACTGTCATAAAAGCACGTATTGACAAAATGTATATTCTTGCAGCAACAATCTAAACTCTTGTATCAGCATGTGATGCTTTTGCTGATATGACTTTGGGTGGTGACTCATCCAATATGTAAATACAAAAGTTACACAGCAACAAAACAAGAAAAAAAAACAACAACAAAAAACACGATATGTTCAAATCACAGTTTATAACAAAAGAACTATGTTATAGTCACTCACTTCAGAACTATAACAGCCATTTCAAAAATAATGCGATGTTTACATTAAAGCCACATTTATCCAATATTCAATGATTAAAATTCTATGATGAGTTATCCGTATTTTAGGAAAAGATAAATAGACTAAAAAGGCTGTCTACAAATCACTAACGTCCATTAACATAGATAAAGTTCTCATGAGTTTTCGCATATCCTTAAATCGGCAAAGTAAGGCACGTATTTTTTTTGCAAACGAATCAGGCTTTTGCTGCAGGGATTATGTTTTATGATCTAAAATTGTAAAACATATAAAAATGGCCAGTATTTTAATTGATCTATTTATCTATCCTTAATTATTATCATTATTATCAGAAACATTAAAAATCTGGTATAAGGAAATATAATATAATTCTTTTTGCATGTAACTGATATGGATTCCCATACAAATTATAAAATTGTTTTATGCAAATCATCATATTAGATAGACACAATACTTCTTATGCCGAGAAACACGTAATCAAGTCTTTTTGTGTGTGTTAGTTAATGGCCATCTCATGATGCCAAAGATTTATTAAGAACATGAAAGCATTAAGGAGAAAAGTAGAATAATCCTTAAGAAACCTACTTACATGCGAAACTTTTCATAAATTTTCTATGCGGCGAAAATGAGCCTGAGTTATGATGCCAATTTAACGACTCGAGTTGTGTTTAAAAGCATTCAGTCAAGCAATTTATGAGAAACCTGCTCTCAATTTATAATAAACGTCAACAGCGACAAAGTATTAGCCAGACAGACATATAACTTGTCCTGTGAGAACACGTAAAGATATGCGTGAAGTTTAAAACCATTCAACCACATAGTTTTTGAGAACCTACATACATTAAGAAATTTAACCAAAATGATATGTTCGAAAAAGGGCATAAATCAAACAAAGTAGAAGCTAGAGTTACGCAACTTGTCCTGTGAGGTATACACCGAGTACTTGTGAAGTTTAAAAGCATTTGCAATGGTCTAGTAGTCTCTAACATACCTGCTTACACGCAATACTTGTACCAAAATTTCTAAGATAACTAGAACTGTCACAGGAGTGACTCATACCCCCACCATACGGTCTTGTCACAGAAGAATGGCAACCATAAGGAATCTTTAAAATACTTTGGAGTACTTCATCCTGGGCTTCCACATATAAGTAATACTAGTATAATACTAGTATAGTAATACTAGTAAATATATTAAATCTCTAATATTAGAGATACACTAAAAGTGAATACAAAAAAAGTGTCTTACCGACCCATGTTACCACGGAAAAATGTTTTTACTTTTTACATAGAACTTATAATAAAAAGTTAGAAAAATACCTAAAATATTGAAAATCTAAAAATAGGATTTCTAAAAATAGACTAATTCCTGGAATTTAAGGGAAAGAAACTCAGTACAAAGGTTAAAAAAAGGTTACTTCCCTTTGGCCTTAAGCCAATCAGAATGAGATATAGTGAAAATACATCAAAATTAACCTTAAATTCTAGGTAAAAGGGGACACAATTCAAGAAAAATAGTGTCAGAGTTATGCACCTTGTGTCACATGATGTGGGTGATGAGGTGGAACATCTATTTTAAGTCTGAATCAAATCCATTCAGTAGTAATTGAGATATAGTGAAAATACATCAAAATTAACCTTAAATTCTAAGTAAAAAGGGGCATAATTCATGAAAAATTGGTGTCAGAGTTATGACCTGTGTCACATGATGTGGGCACATGATGTGGGTGATGAGGTGGAACATCTATTTTAAGTTTGAATCAAATCCATTCAGTAGTAACTGAGATAAAGTGAAAATACATCAAAATCAACCTTAAATTCTAAGTAAAAAGGGGCATAATTCATAAAAAAAATGGTGTCAGAGTTATGCACCTTATGTCACATGATGTGGATGATGAGGTGGAACATCTATTTTAAGTAATAACTGAGATATAGTGAAAATACAACAAAATTAACCTTAAATTCTAAGTAAAAGGGGACATAATTCATGAAAGATTGGTGTCAAGAGTTATGCACCTTGTGTCACATGATGTGGGTGATAAGGTGGAACATGTATTTTAAGTTTGAATCAAATCCATTTGGTAATAACTGAGATAATAGATTTCGGGACGCGACGGGACGGGACGGGACGCGACGGGACGCGACAAAACTGACTCCTATATACCCCCCTCAAACATGTTTGGTGGGGGTATAAAAAGGATTGTACATAAAAGCAAGCGTTATGAAAATTATCTAGTGAGGTCATCCTATGGTTCAAAAGAAGTGTGATTTAGTATCTGGCATGGTAGGTTTTGAGAAACCTTCTCACATGCAAAACCCTTGTGATGCAGATGCCGAAATACAGTGCACGTGTCGAATTCTAAAGAAAACAATAACGGGTTTTAGAAGTGACAAAGTGTCTTTCTAAAAATGTAGTGAATTACTCTGATAGAAATGTAGTTTATAATATGTATAAAATTCGCCAAGTAACCTACCGTCTGTAAGTCAAGTGTCATGAAAAGATATTTGTACCTTGAAATCTTGTGTGACTGTTGCATGGACAGACATACAAACTTACAGTTACAGGGACAATATGAAATGATCTATATTATCTACCCATGTTCCAGATTTTATGAAAATCTCTAGCACTTTTAAAGTTATTACAGAAAACCCCATTAGTGTTTTTGCCACTGACTGTTCTGAAGCGGTGCCCTACTGTTTTCCTTCTTCCTGTGCTGTATATTAGTGACCTATTGTTACTTTTATGTTTTTATTAGTTTATTTGTTTGTGTTAATATTTACACGTGTTCAACCGCTGTGCACGTGTAAATTACTTATAGATCTATTTCCATGTGGAGTGCTGTATGGGCTGCATTCCAATGTGTTTCTTTGTTAGAATTTTGTCTTTATCTTAATTATGCGCAGTTTTCGATAGTGTCGACACACTGTAGTTTATTTGAAAAAGGAAAACAAACATTGCCATTTCCAAACCGAATTAAAAGAAATATCAACTGGATGCTAAAGCGACATGCTGGGAATTTTAGATTGCAATAGTAGATTAATTATTTTATACACGAGTAGCTTTTTTTTGTAATTTAAAACAATATATTAACCTTTATATACATGTAGTTATAACGCAATATTTATGGGATTCCATGGAAAAATCATATTAACTAGACAAAATATTGATATGGCATTTACATAATAACAAAAATATAGTGATACAATTGATGAATTTAACACAAGCACATTGCGGAATTGTCTGCACTAATGTACACAAGTATTAATAATTCTACTTTGAGGCCATTTCACATAGGAAAATTGTTGATATAAAACATTTCTCTAGGTAATTCCCCTCGGAAAAGTCCTATTGTGTCCTATGACAAATTCACTTTACTGTGAAGGCATTTTCATAGTCTTTTCTAGGTATACTATGAAAACACTGGAACACTACAGAACCGAGGTGTTTGCGCTGCACAAATTTCCGACCAGAAAGGTATTTTTTGAGCCATGGGAACAAAAAGAAGACACAAGGGGCAAGGTAAGGCGAATAAGGAGGATGAGGGAGCACAACAACCTTTTCCTGCTTCAGAAAGTCTTGTACAATAGACGCATTGTGCGATGACGCATTGTCATGTAGCAATTTGACATTGGCTAAACCAGTTGCGGGTCTTCGATTTTTGAAATATTTCTTCAGTTTTCAAAGAACTTTAGTCTTGTAAAACTTCGCATTTACGGATTTGCCTTTAGGAACAGCAACCTGAATGGCAGGACCCTGAGTTGTGAAGAATATGGCATACATTACCTTCTTGACACTCATGGTCCGCTTGCAATGCATGGACTTTTGCCAGACTTTGTTGCCCATATTTTGTTCTGAATCTTTCGTTTGGGCTCAAAAAAGTGAACCCATGTCTCGTCACTAGTGGCGACATTTGCGAAAGACCGTGCATTGTAATTTGGAAACTGTTTAAGCAACAATTTTGCGCATTGCACGCGTGCCTTTTTCTGCTCATCTGTCAACAGATGGAGAATCCATCTAGCACAGATCTTTCTCATTTTCAAATTACGTTTCAGAATTGTATGAGCTGCTCCTAATGAGATGCCAACCATACTAGCTATTTGCCTAGCGGTGTATCTTGCATCAGTAGCAACTATTTCATTCACTCTAGCAACCATCTTGGCAGACGTTGCTGTTTTCGGCCGACGGCCATGTGGAGCATCTTCTGTTGAAACTAACCCACATTTGAATTTCTTAAACCAACGAATAACTGTCGAAAAAGACACTTCATTATGCCCATAAACAGAACATTTTTCATCAAAAATGTCTTTACACCCTATGCCAAGAATACAACGATTCTATTTCAACGGCGTACAACCATTTTTGTATTAGTATACACGAGTAGGCAATGTTTAGCGAGCGATAGACACAGCTAAAGTGAACGGATTTTAATGGGTGTGGTATCAATGTAAAGCTAACATGTTTATCTATCCAATAATCTTAATTCCCTCGTGATTTTTGCATTGAGCGAGATAACGTTCCAAATGCATTCATATTTGAACAATCCTCGTAGTTGTAACGAATCAATATAGAAATAAACTGAAATGAACCAAAATGATAATAAAGATGAGTTTTGGAATAAATGGGACGTAATATATATAATCATATGAAATTTCTTAAAGTCATAACATTATAAAGGTCAGTCATTCTGGTCAAAAAACATTTTGCAAAGTCCTTTCGCCTTAAAAGTTTGTTTATAACATTCTATATTGCAAAGTTAGGCATAAGAACATATTTTGTGTATAGTTTTATTGTATGTGTCAAAAGATGCAACAGAAGTCATCTTTGGGCGTTCGTCTACATACATGTGTTACAGGTATCTTCCCGTAAAATTATCAATTTGAAAATGAATATGTATTCCTTCCCATTTAACAGAAAGCCCGCTTTCTAAAAGATTACATATGCGTACAGTTGCTGTTGCGGGAATTATCGAATGAATACGACATTTAGTTATAAAATTCCATTAAACAGCAGAAAATAAAAACAGTAATCATTTTAATTTGTAGTATAAAGATCCTTATATAGCAATGCAATTTAGTCTGTGATGTTTTCCCACAAAAAGCATCGTTATTTAATCCCATGTTGCAATCCACTGGAAGTACAATGACTTTCACGGGCATAAATATCTCCTGTTCAGAAAGATTAAACCAGATTTAATGTGCTTTGCCCATTTCGTCTCTCATACGATTAACACAATCTAATAAACCAATCTTACAACTTTGTTTGATTTTGCAATGAATTTTGCTGTCATATAGTATCACGGTGTAGAACATTGGAAGAAATTATGTAAGCCGCCAATAAGCTGGTTTTAATCAGACAGGTGTGTAGAGGCTTCCAGTTCATGTCTCAGTCTGGTTTCACAATATTCTCATTCTGTGGCGTTTGCGGACACAAATTGGAACGTAACCGTTTATGTTCCGAGATTATTTTAGCTTGTTCCCTATCCAATATAAATATCCCGGTACAAAATGTCTTTATTTATTAAATTTGGGAGGAAATGTATGAGTAGACCGACAGTTCATTTGCCAGAACATCGGAATGGTAATCAGACGAAATATCGGTATTCATTCTTGGTCAAAGGCATAATCATGTAGCTCCAAACTTTTGTTCTATCTTCTTTATCTACTTGTAATTATATAAAACCTGATCGTACGCAAACATTTTCGAGTCTAGTGAACATGTGCGTTTGCTGTGGACAACTTAGAATATTCACACAATTCTACACACAACAACTGTAGAAGAAATAAACCCAGAATGTTCATCATAGATAGTGAGTGAGTTGGGTTTTACGGCGAATCGACACATCATCATAGATATGTCAATATATTTTCAATCACTTCTATACAACCAATAAAAAAACGAAATATGCTTATCCAACTGTGGTCCCACTGCAGTGTTCTGTTGATCATTTTTGCCAAGACTTTTTAAAATACGCCCATGAATAAGAAAATGACAGACGGACACTTAATTTACTATATGCCTACTCTCGTACAATTGTACATCCGCTGTTTATCGTCATCATGCTGATAATAATAATGTAATGTATCATTCACATTTTCAAGTTAAAACTTATCTGCAACATTATAGTTTTAACACAGCAGTATTCAATTTCTGACATATCTTTTACATGTAAATAACCGCTGAATAATAAAGTAATAACAAGTAATTAATACGACACTATTTCTCAAGAAATTTTTTTGCTGTACTCGTTTTGAAAATGCCAAGCATGTTAACACCAGTATCTCCAAAAATTAATTGAAATAGCACTGTTTGTTAAATAAACTTAAAATCTACATAATTTATTAAATGTAAGTGACTTGTTCCTGTTTTTCTAGTTATTTGCTTTCTAACCTTTTGAAAGATCATTTTAAGCCAAAACAATATAACAACATGCATAATTTCTGACAATACCGAGCTCGAGGTGATTTGTTTGGAGTGAAAATGTGCCTGGCATGTACAGTGTCGTTTACATGTAATTGCAAGAAATATATAATTATAGTAACAAAAGTCTTTTAGAAAATACGAAACAATACATCTAGATGTTTAAACCGTTTAGATGCATTTACCATATAAACAAAACTTGTACGAAACCAACAATATTTTCAAATATGCCCAGGTATTATTTAAAACGAAATTACCAAAACAGTCTATTTTTAGACATTCAGTTTCAGCTGAAGAATAATGCCTTTACTGCGTAAAAAAATTAGATGTCGATTCTTGTCCAAGGTATGCCAGACAAATTATAATTTACACATTCCTACTGACATGCCTGCTGACACGCCATTATCTTGGTCGCCTGCTCCATCTCCTAGATAATTAACGTATCCCGTAATTTAGCATACAAAAAGATACATTTACATAATTATGTTTTACTTGTATGATGTAATCGTTGTGACTGCAAATGACACGGTACTACCGTTATGAAATTGACCTTGGAACGATACTGATGTCACTAGAATACAATGCAAACAGACTAAACATGATAAATGTTATTGCATAATCCTATATCAAGTTATACGACTTATGCAAACAGTTTCCGTAATGAAGTGTCGGAATACGATCAATTTTAGCCTACATCTTGTATATACAGAAGTAGTACAAGCATAGGAAACAACTGTCAAGGATACGCAAACATAGACGCACTGAACTTGCTTGGAAGTCAAATTGTAAACTAATATTTCGTAATCAAATAATACTATCAAAACAATGTATAACACACGGATAAAAAGCTACATTGCATACATCTGTCAGATTAATATCACCGAAGCATTTCAAGGCTAAACGACTTCATTTTCAAAATATTGGGATCAATGTTTTTTTTTCACGTAGCATTTAGAAATTAAGGCTAAACAAGTATTCAAGCAATAAATTTCAAACAAAGTCGCTGTACCAAAACTTAGTTTATATACTTAACAAAGATCAATTTGCAATTCAGATTTTTTTCCACTAAGTTAGAGGGTTTATGAAGTGAATTTTTCGTGAAAAGAAACCGATAGGGAGGGTCCAAACGGCTCGTAGCGGAGTAACCGACCGAGGTTTCTTTTCCTCGAAGTATATGAAGTTAACTTATGTCATAATTTCAGTTTGATAAATATGCACCTTACGTCGAATTTGACTCGATACTCCAAAACGGTAATATGTTAGGATTCATTAAATTGTTTTATGTACAATTTTCCATTGCGTCACATATGAGCTGCCCTAAAATTTTAACCATCACGATAGCTTTAGCATCATAGAGTTATCTATCTTGTTTCTAGGGATGCTGTACATGTACAATACACCATGATGTTTTAGTAATAATCTGTTATCATAATAAAGTCACGGCAATATCAAATTTAATCTTAATTTGTTATTATCTTCAACCATCAAAAACATCAAGCCATGCGTAAATGACTGTATATATCTAGAACACACTGTTAAAACCTCTGTAATAGTTTCCTCGCGTTCAAATTACGATTATTCATTACAAAGGATTAGTCTGTCTGTATTTCTGAAATAAACTAATTGTTTTCAAAAGGGTACATATTACTCAA
This sequence comes from Mercenaria mercenaria, assembly GCF_021730395.1. Taxonomy (NCBI): domain Eukaryota; kingdom Metazoa; phylum Mollusca; class Bivalvia; order Venerida; family Veneridae; genus Mercenaria; species Mercenaria mercenaria. Next base: position 51,245,580 of record NC_069367.1, on the reverse strand, counting down.
TCGTTACAATGTTCTTAACAAGAAACGTAGCTACATTTTCATTTTAAAATGCTTTCAGGTGTTTCTTGTCCGAAAAATCAACATTAGAAATTAAATAAATAATTATCTCTAGACAAATTTGACGAAGTCATCTATTGTTTACAGACTGCAAGCTAAAATGATTGAAAGTTATCCGGTACAGCGGATATTAAAACTAAGGCTGAAAAATATGTCGAGAACAATAAGCATACATTGTAACAGAACAAATCAATTCCGTTTTGAACTGAAATTCTGGACAAGTATTTTACTGTATTTCAGGTGTTCGTACTTAAAACAATTAGGCACTGTGGCTTCCTTTTATTGGTCCTAGCAGGATACCATGTCAGGCAATGCCTAAAGCCCACTAGGTTTGAGCTGCTTTGTTAGTCATCCCCTCTTGTCATAACCTTTGGTATGTATGCCATTAGTCTTCTACATTGTCAGGTTCTTTTATCCAACTGCCTTGTGTAAAGGGATTAAGTTCACGTGTTTTCTGTACCAATTATTTTGAAATTATCGCGCGCTGGTTTGTGTAATCCTTGTGTTATAGATTCGCCTGACAGATAGCACTGTCCTGTAATTCTGGAACATGACGGGGGTTAAAACAGAGGTTTTGACTCTATTTACAAGTTTAAACTCCATAGTTTTGTTTGGCACTGGCCATTTCAAAGCGGTGTCCCGCAGTCATCTTTTATTTGTTTGCTTTGTCATACTTATGTCATTGTTATCTATGTGTTTGTTTTGTAAATGTCAGAGACTTTAACATCTATTTATACTTTTTAGACCGACGGTGTTCATTGAACGTGTTAAATCACCTCGAATCTTTGGCTTGGTTTTCAATGCCTAATTCTAAAGTACTGCGGCAATCTAAAAGCAGTCCCCATGAAATTTTAAACGAATCTTCATATCATAGTGCACACTTTGGTAATCAAACTCATGAACAAATCAAATAAATAAATATATTCTTTGCTGATAATGAACAACTTTCTTTTGTTTGATAAAGTTGAAGATGATTATGATTATGCATTAAGTAAGAAATTTACATACGCATTTAGTAAAACGATTGCCAGGAAGTAGTACAATGTTCTGAGTGCCTTAAATCGCGATTAAATAGGAGTTCTTGTATGTCATACTGATGATCGAAATTAAAAGTTAAAATTCCGTAAGAGAGAACAACATGGTGTCTTTACAGTAAAACGTTTTGCACGCAAGATAAATATTATTGCTGCCGTACGTTCAGTATGACATGCTGCTCTATTCGTCTACACAAATAAGGATTGTACAGCCAGACAATATTTGTACTTTAATGAAAAAATAATCCCTTCGTAAGATGTCTTACGCCAGTCTTAATTAGTCTTTACTATCAGTTTCTTGTTTCTTTTATGTTTTCGTGAGTGTTTCACTCTTCCCCCACCATGGTCCAAAGTCACAGGACAGCGTAAATAATAGTTATCCCCACCAGGTTTAACCCTAAAATACACAACGGCAACAGAAGGCATGTTATGTAAAACACAAAAATACTCTTGTATATGTATACAAAAAGCAATCCTTATGAACCTAAAACGCATGTACTCAATGCCTTTGCAGAAGACAAACAAGGGAACCACTCTTAAGGGCCCGACGAAACAGGCCAGAAGACAGAAATCAAAATAGCTCAGTCCCGGTCGGATTTAAAGGGAATTCCGATAGTTTTTATGCGCATCTTTCTGCGCAGCCGACACTTTCTATGGAAAACTGAACTAAAGTCAACATTTGTTGAAACATGTTACAAACAGTCTAAAATATGAGGAATCTTGAATAAAATAACATTTTTGATAAGTTTTATCAGTAATCAAATGTTGATACTGGTTTATGTTGTATTGACAAGTATCATGCCTGACAGGTATCTTGCTATTTTTGTGGTTGTGTTTTCACATCGCATTTTAGTACAAAGACAGTGTTGTTCATATAATGTAAGATAATTGACTTAGTACTGATAAGACAATATCACCTTTCAGATTATTTAGTATTCAGTTATAGAAAGAATTAAGAATTTTTAAAACATTTTTTTTAACTTCTAGCAGACATACATGTAATCAATTTGGCCAGGTTCGCGCCATTTTCCGTCCGAACAGGTGTTGTATTCTAGCGGTCTTAACATAAAATTTAGCCTGGTGACCCATATATTTTTAGCCATTTTTATGCTCACAATACAATTATCTATACACAAGAAAAACAGGAAAAAATTCTATGAAAGAGTTTTTTCAAACTTTAAAAAAGTATTCTTCACTATGGGTATTTATCACTGAAAAAAGTTCACAAAAGTAAATATGAAACAATATTTTTTTCATTTGTACCCATTATTGTAAGGACAGAGTATTACAAATATGACTATGATATCAAATAAGTATATAATAAAATCTGTAAAAAGAAAAAAACTTTATTGTGCTGTCTTGATGTATATTCTGGTTGGTATTTATAAAGAAGCAGAAAATTATGAAAATGTTGAAAAATCGCTAGCAGTTTCAGTAACAGAGGGTGTGTTCAATACAATTTTTCACAAAAACAAGCCTGGTGATCTATTGTTTTTATTTGTTTATTGTTTTCAGCACAAAATTTCCTAACATATATGTGAATTTAAAAAATTTCTATGAAAGGAAAAAAACTATAGGAATTCTCTTTAAGAACTACCTAGAGTTCTCTATATGTTCCGTCAGATAACAATCAAAGAGGAAATCGTAGCGTCCAACTGTAAAAGGGCTGAACACCAAACATGCGATGTGTCTCAAAACGGGTCATAACCTCTTTTAATAAAACGTTAAATAACTTTACTAAATGCAATTGGAAAATTGCCATGACCCAAAATCTTACGAAGTTTGTAAACCACATCCCTGTAACAATAGGGTTTTGATATAACTTCTCTCTCTCTCAATTACTGTTATATATTTTAAAACCAAATCTGAATTACGATAGTAAAATTTAGAAATACATAATAACGGTTGCTTTGTTGAAGAAGCTTATTTGGAATATATTGATTAACTTCATTGAAATTCTCAACAGGGCAAATGGGGAAAATTTACAATATTCAAATTAAAATTAACCCTCTTGTCATAAGTTGTGGTAGGTATAAAATATTATACAGTACAATATGTATACAATTTTCATACATATAGTTGTTTATTTATTTCTTTATTTGGTTTTTACGTCGCACCAACACAGTATAGGTTATATGGCGCCAAACAGGACTACAAATGTTGGTTTCACATCTAATTTACATCAAAATAAAAACATGTGGTGTGGTATGGAATCAAAATTTGCACACCTGCTGGAATCACAGAGTCACAGCAAAACCAAGTGTTAAGACCCTATTAGTCGCCTCTTACGATCATGCAAGGGTAAGGCAGTGATTCCAATACATATAGAGATGTAAATCTAGAAATGAAGCAGTTGTATCCAAATTGTTGGTTTTATTAAACTGGGGTTCCCGGGGATAAATAGTATCCATCGACTGAGCAAAAAACGGATTATCCATATTAAGAGTATCATCAAGATAGTGTGATGTATTATTCAATGCAGTAATAATATCTGTCGGTGTATCTAGGCAAAGTCCGAACATAAAATCTCTTTCACATCCATATAAAAACAAATCTGCGACAAGTGGTGCACGATTTGTTCCCATGAGAATACCAATTACTTGTCTGAAAACTGCATCCCCAAACCTAATGTAAATATTGTTCACTAAAAAGGAAAGGGCTTTACAAACTTTGTCACAGGTCAAGTTGTTACTTGAAAATATTTGTACTGGTACAAGAGCTTGAATTAGCGATAAAACTAGATTTATATGGTTGTTTATGTAATTTTGGAATCCAGTATATGGTTGGAGGTTTAATTTGCTAGTCATCTATACGAGCTTTCAATTTTTTCAGTGATGTGATTACTGATCAAATGTTGTTCAACAGAAATACTCAATGTATAAGCATTAGTACTATTTAGTTCGTTGCGATAAAAATAATATAATGTAAGCGTCAAATGATGATAATATTGTTAGCCGCCTTGTCTGCTGGAACTAAAACATACTTAGAATTATATACTTGAATTTCCTTTTCAGATGACAGTATATTTGGGTTTATGTGGAAGTAGGTGCTCATTTGTTTTATAAAACTTAATACGAGAATCGATAATGTTAAGGATATTACGTTTTCAAAACAATATTACATTGGGATCAACATTCTCAAGAGGGCACCATTTAACATAAGAAGTTTCGACGAATTCTGCAATCTAACCACGACATGCATCAGATTCAATATTTGAGGGAATTCTGTATTTAGGCCTTTTAAAGAATAAATTACGAATACGCTTGTCTTTGATAATATCAAACTTACCAGTGATGAACTAAACTGCATCTGAATAGCAAAATTGTGAGTTGTTTTCAATCACAGTAAGTCAAGGTATTTGTATATACATCTAGGTCGAAACAATGTTATTGTAACTGAACATAATATTTCTTACTGGTGTTTTATATTTATAACAGACAGCCGGAACTTCAGAGTTTCTGAAATATTTAGACACAGAATCAAAACTACATTTATTCTGAAATATACTTGGTTCATCGATGGAGTCAATAATTTTATTCATAAAACATATCTTATGGAAACGTCTGTCATGCTCTGACTGAGTGTAAAGATGTGAGGCGAGAAAGCAGTGAAAATCTACTAGAGTTTGTAAGAATTAAATGAAGGTCTGCAAGACATATTGACTTTAGATTTGCGCTTAATATATCCATTGATTCTTTTTCCATGAGACCTAGATTTACGTTTTCTTGCTAATATTTGAAATAGAAATGATATCAATATCAGGGTTTTTACAGATATTACCTTCTTGATATATATTATCATTTCAGCCCAACGGAAACCGTGACTGTAAATTTAGTTGTCAGAATCTTTTACAATAAAAGTTCTGCCATTAACAATTGAAGTGATAGTAAACCTGTGCGATAAATTATTATAACAGCCGCACCTCTAAGCTTCTAATATGAGAGATATTTAAATTTACACGGGGTTTGGACAGTCGAGCGATTAATGGTTTGAATCATGCAGGGATCGAAGTGGTGGTGTGGTAAGTTCACAAGAACATTCGGGACCCATCTACCTAAGTGAAGCTAAACAGTTGTGAAAATGTTATATTATTTTAGAACTTCATTACCTAGGTTTTCTTGAACGATTTATTCTGAAAAATTCCCCCGAAATTCCGGGACACCTAAATGGTTTTGTTTTTCTACATGCTTCAAAAACTTTAATGATCACAATGGTTTAAACGAAATCTACTCCACTGCTGATGGCCTTTTCTAATATTAGAAAGGTTTCAACCTTTCATTTTTAAAACGGTGACTTCAGTTTTCTTAATACAAACATGCACAGCAAACATACCGAATAAACCTTACAGCGTATGGATAACATTATATGCAAAAAATGCAGGCACACAAAATGTTGTCAGAACGTACTATTGTTTTCTTACGTTTAATTTATTCCCTGAATAAAAAAAAAAACAATATCATTAGCAAACAATAAAGTTTGCCTGCAGTCATACAGTATGTTGTATTTCTATAATATCTAGTTGCAAATTACACGTACGAACTGCCCTGGTATTTTCTTTGTAACTGATATCAGATATCATATATACAATGTAACAGATGGCAAAATGACAAAAGCATTGAACATAAATTGATCAAATGCATCACCTTGCAGCGCCATATGTGACTTGTGCATTTAAATGCAACTGTATTACGTCTTTATGTATTTACATATGGTATTATTTTCCAGTTATTGACAACTATTGTGTCTCTCCGGTATTCTACACCGTAATGAAATGTTTGCTACCAAATAATGAGTTTAACACAGTGCAACTTGTCTTCCACCGACACCTGCTCCAAACCATATTCGCTGTCATCCGACATATTTATGTGGTCCAATTGCAAACATATCAAATGAATATACAGACAAGTTTACAGGTCCCTTCAGATGTAATTATTAACTTTGTCACACTGCTCTAGCAGACACAGCAAACGACACCTACGCTAATATTTAATTTCTTATTATTACTACGATTCACCGTAAAACCCAACTCACTCACTCACTATTATTACTCAATCACACAACGTCCATAACATGACTCGCGATTCCTCAATATGCCTGAATGCAACCCATTAGTCGCCCATATTAATACATAAATTAAGAACCACTCAGGAGAAATAACTGGTTTGAATAATTCTAGTGTACAAGTGATGTAAAAAATTCAAACTAGTTCAAACGTCACAAACCAAAAATCAAAAGAAAACTTTTAAATAAGGCTTTATATAAAGATTATTAGAGATATTTTGCGAGTTTAGTCATTGAGTTAGCATACTTGTTTTAACAATATTTAATACACCGATGTAGAACTGTTGATTAATTTAAAGATGTACATACATATCAATGAAATGAAAACATTTTACAGTTTCAGATATTTAGTTTTACGAAACACAACAAACAAGAAAGTATTTAAACAAATGTCAGTGTTTTTATAAAAGACAAAAGGTAAGGGTAGATTTCCCAGAAGCACAGAGCACCCAAAACACAGCCATAGAGCCATGCATAGCAAAGTAGGTCCACAACAAAAGAAGCTATAACGGAAAATATTGTAGACCGGTTGCTTCAGAAGTCCAACAACAAGTATTATATATAAATATGCAAAATACATCGGATGCTGGGGCAAGGTGGAGCAAGGATGAATATTAAACAAGGAAAGCCACGTTCCTTAAACGTAGTGTGCCAACAACGTCGCAGACACGCACGTACAAAATACAAACATACAACTAGCACACAGATAAACACAGACAAACAAGAAAAAACATCACTGTGGGGCACCGCCCTTGACAAACACGCATAGATACATATACACACATATACATAACCAGGAAAAAACAAGTCCGACGGCCGGCGGACAAAATTATAGTGGGCACGATAACTTACTCAAATCTTGTGTTTTTATGTAAAAATAAAACATGTAAAATATGATTTTTTTTTCAGTTACGTTGCAAAATCTACCTTTCACTTTTGATTTGAAAACAAACGAACAAGAACGGTGCATAGTATTTATTTCAACAAAACTTATCTAACTCAAAATTGTATCTTACAGTTTCACATCATCATCATTTTTTTTGCAAAGCCATAACAAACACATTTACGAGCGTACATCACATTACATATTGATCAAAATTCTTTCTACAAAACCTTCAGAATATACATAGAAAAAAGGCAAACAGAAAACATAGGGTCTAGACTGATTTTGACCTAACGCAAATTTTCATAGTATGAGTCTATGGGAAAATCACAATTTTGATAAAAAAAATCGCAGCAATTTTACTCATGCATGCTTGTGTGTTGTCATGACCATGTTTGCTACTTATAGCAATTCTGCTAATAAATCAAAATGATACGCTTGTATATATATATATTTACAGAAACCGAGCTTTAAAATCTGAAAGAACAAGTGAATGAAAGTCTTTTGAAACATAACGTGTATTTAGAATTTACCGAATACCATAATGTTTGTTAAGGTTTCTCCTGACAACGTAGCATGCGTTTATGACTCATTTGATACCATAGTGTGTTTAGGACTTAGTTGATACCACAGCGTGTGTTATGAATCATTTTAAACAATACCAAAGCTTGTTACTAGGATTCAACCGATACCATAGCATGTGACTAGGATTCACCTGATACCAAAGCGTGTGATTAGGATTCATCTGAAACTACAACGTGTGTTTCAGATTTACCTGATACCACGGCGTGTGTTAAGGACTCAGCTGATACCATGGCGTATGTCTAGGATTTACCCGATACTATAGTGTGATTATGGGATTTACCTGTATCAATTTAGGATTTACCCGATATCAAAAGCGTGTATTCAGGATTACATGATACCAAAGCGTGTATTCAGGATTTACCTGATACCATAGCCGTGTTAAGAATTTATCTCTAACCATACCATAGAATGTGATTAGGATTCACCGGATATCAATGCGTGTGTTTATCATTCACCGGCTACTACAGCGTGTGTTTAAGATTTACCTGATACCACAGCGTGTGTTAGGGACTCACCTGATAACGTAGCGTGTATGTATTTAGGATTATCTGATATCATAGCGTTTATTCAAGATTTACATTATACCAAAGTGTGTGTTCAGGATTCATTTCAAAGTATATCGTGTTATTAGGATTCATCTGATACCACAGCGTTTGCTTGGGATTTACCTGATACCATAGCGTGTGTTAATGATTCAACTGTAGTGGCTAACTTTAATTGATACGTTCCTGTAACATGACAGAAATCTTTCTACAAACAAAATCTTTTTACAACAAGTCTCTTCCTGGTAATTCATTTAACCGACGAGCCATATTATCTCCAGCTGAAACTCACTCCACAAACTTTATGTCACTTCAAACGAAATTTGCTAAATGCTATCAATTAATCAATCACTGCTCACCAAGGGAGCAATTAAGTCATATTGTGTCTTTTGGGATCAAATAACGATATTTTATGCATTACAAAAACATTTGTTTGTTGTGCTGTGACGACAGACTATCAATATTAATAAGCAGTGTAATGGATTATACATTTATGTACGAGCCATTTTATGAGTGGATGTTCATGATAAATATTATTTGCCCAACAGTATAAAATGACAACAAAAATGTTCTCTTCAAGCCCTGGTTGCTGCAAATGCTATCCACTAGCCAACCTGTTCGCAAATTAGCTGTGGGAATAATCTAAGCTTCGTATATTGATAAATACGCTCAATTTTGTTTTCGGTTTTCAAAAATGCTCATTTAGTTTAACTAGTACAGTTCTATACTTTTAGCAAACCTTTCCAAGCAGACATCAGTATTTCTGCAAACATATAACCGTCCATTATAATTACGCTCTATTTCTAGATCTAACAAAATTTGAAAGAGACAAAAAGTTGACCAAGAAATGTTTGTTAAGCAGACATCAGTATTTATGCTAACATATAATCCTCCATTATAATTATGCTCTATTTCTAGATCTAACAAAATTTGAAAGAGACAAAAAATAGACCAAGAAATGTTTGTTAAGCAGACATCAGTATTTATGCTAACATATAACCCTCCATTATAATTATGCTCTATTTCTAGATCTAACAAAATTTGAAAGAGATAATAAAAGGTCAAGAAATGTTTGTGAAGTAGACATCAGTATTTATGCTAACATATAACCCTAAATTATAATTATGCTCTATTTCTAGATCTAACAAAATTTGAAAGAGATAATAAAGAAGATCAAGAAATGTTTGTTAAGCAGACATCAGTATTTATGCTAACATATTACCCTCCATTATAATTATGCTCTATTTCTAGATCTAATAAAATTTGAAAGAGATAAAAAGTAGACCAAGAAATGTTTGTTAAGCAGACATCAGTATTTATGCTAACATATAATCCTCCATTATAATTATGCTCTATTTCTAGATCTAACAAAATTTGAAAGAGACAAAAAGTAGACCAAGAAATGTTTGTTAAGCAGACATCAGTATTTATGCTAACATATAACCCTCCATTATAATTATGCTTATTTCTAGATCTAACAAAATTTGAAAGAGATTAATAAAAGGTCAAGAAATGTTTGTGAAGTAGACATCAGTATTTATGCTAACATTAACCCTAAATTATAATTATGCTCTATTTCTAGATCTAACAAAATTTGAAGAGATAATAAAGAAGATCAAGAAATGTTTGTTAAGCAGACATCAGTATTTATGCTAACATATTACCCTCCATTTTTAATTATGTCTATTTCTAGATCTAATAAAATTTGAAAGAGATAAAAGTAGACCAAGAAATGTTTGTTAAGCAGACATCAGTATTTATGCTAACATATAACCCTCCATTATAATTATGCTCTATTTCTAGATCTAACAAAATTTGAAAAAGATAATAAAGAAGATCAAGAAATGTTTGTTAAGCAGACATCAGTATTTATGCTAACATACAACCCTCAGTTATAATTATGCTCTATTTCAAGATCTAACAAAATTTGAAAGATACAATAAGTAGACCAAGAAATGTTTGTGAAGCAGACATCAGTATTTATGCTAACATATAACCCTCCATTATAATTATGCTCTATTTCTAGATCTAACAAAATTTGAAAGAGATAATAAAGAAGATCAAGAAATGTTTGTTAAGCAGACATCAGTATTTATGCTAACATACAACCCTCAATTATAATTATGCTCTATTTCAAGATCTAACAAAATTTGAAAGATACAATAAGTAGACCAAGAAATGTTTGTGAAGCAGACATCAGTATTTATGCTAACATATAACCCTCCATTATAATTATGCTCTATTTCTAGATCTAACAAAATTTGAAAGAGATAATAAAGAAGATCAAGAAATGTTTGTGAAGCAGACATCAGTATTTATGCTAACATATACCTCTCCATTATAATCATGCTCTATTTCTATATCTAACAAAATTTGAAAGATACAATAAGTAGACCAAGAAATGTTTGTTAAGCCGACATCAGTATTTATGCTAACATATAACCCTCCATTATAATTATGCTCTATTTCTAGATCTAACAAAATTTGAAAGAGACAAAAAGTAGACCAAGATATGTGTTTGAAGCAGACATCAGTATTTATGCTAACATATAACCCTCCATTATAATTATGCTCTATTTCTAGATCTTACAAAATTCGTAATAGATAAAAAAGAAGATCAAGAAATGTTTGTGAAGCAGACATCAGTATTTATGCTAACATATAACCCTCCATTATAATTATGCTCTATTTCTAGATCTAACAAAATTTGAAAGAGATAATAAAGAAGATCAAGAAATGTTTGTGAAGCAGACATCAGTATTTATGCTAACATATAACCCTCCATTATAACTATGCTCTATTTCTAGATCTAACAAAATTTGAAAGAGACAAAAAGTAGATCAAGAAATGTTTGTTAAGCAGACATCAGTATTTATGCTAACATATAACCCTCCATTATAATTATGCTCTATTTCTAGATCTAACAAAATTTGAAAGAGACAATAAGTAGACCAAGAAAGGTTTGTTAAGAAGACATCAGTATTTATGCTAACATATAACCCTCCATTATGATTATGCTCTATTTCTAGATCTAACAAAATTTGAAAGAGACAAAAAGTAGACCAAGAAATGTTTGTTAAGCAGACATCAATATTTATGCTAACATATAACCCTCCATTATAATTATGCTCTATTTCTAGATCTAACAAAATTTGAAAGAGACAATAAGTAGACCAAGAAAGGTTTGTTAAGCAGACATCAGTATTTATGCTAACATATTACCCTCCATTATAATTATGCTCTATTTCTAGATCTAAAAAAATTTGAAAGAGATAATAAAGAAGATCAAGAAATGTTGGTGAAGTAGACATCAGTATTTATGCTAACATATAACCCTCCATTATAATTATGCTCTATTTCTAGATCTAACAAAATTTGAAAGAGACAAAAAGTAGACCAAGAAATGTTTGTTAAGCAGACATCAGTATTTATGCTAATATATAACCCTCCATTATAATTATGCCCTATTTCTAGAACTAACAAAATTTGAAAGAGATAATAAAGTAGATCAAGAAATGTTTGTGAAACGCTAATGCCCTATACCTGATGACCTGTCGGAAGCAAGTGAGTGAGTAGTTTTCAATTTCTATTAAGCTGTCAAATTGATCTTTGACCGTTTGACCCTAGAAATAAAAGGTATCATCGACAATAGACAATAATCTATGAAGTTCAATGACAATATGTCCTTCTGTTCCAGAGCTAGCTATTGGTCAAAATTCTGGCGATAGTTCTCGATGACCTCGACCTTTTGGTTAACAGTATTTACTTTTTTTTAATATTAAGAAAATTGCACATATAACAATATACATGAATTCGTACATGAATGGATTAGAAAACAAGTTTACTAAAACTTATATGAATTCTTCTCTTTGACCTTTTACCTACCCACCACAAAAACAGGGGACATTTACTGGCCATAGGCAATCATGCGATGAGGTTCGAGAACTGCAGGCCATTGCATTCTCTATTTATTGGCTGGAAACCAATCTAGTGTGTAGATAAAATGAATGTGACCTTGGCAAGTGGCTCACTGACCTAAAAACAATAGTGGGCATTAGTGACCAAACATAACCGTCCTACGAAATTTGACCACTGAATGTCCAAGAGTTACCCAGTAATTTATCGTATTAGTTTCAAAATCATTGCGGAACATGACTATCACTCCGAAAAAAAGTACAAGTTGTAATGGCTAAAATGATGTGCGATCTTACCCATTATTTTAACTGGGGACCGTACGCCGCTATTCATGGCATTACACGTACACGCTAGTGTAGCATTGAAGGTTCCATGTGCACCGCCGTATGAACACATCTGCGGATGTCTCTAAATTGTTTTTTGTACTTTTAACATGTGTAAATGTTGAGTTCTGCTCAACCCGGGGCTAGAGGGCGTGAATGGTAACATGCATTTTAACTACCGTCCATAAACAGGCTCAATCAAACCGAGCCTGCAACATTTTCGTTTTTGTTGTGTTGAGCGACCTGTGGAGTTTCCATTTTTTCTTTTTTACGTTACACGTACAGACCATCAATCTAAAACTTGTCATCTGGCGACTTTTGTAAAAATTAACTACTATAGGCAAAAAATAAAACCTATCAGTTATTGAAGTTTCTAGGTAGATGTGTCCTTCATTTACAGACAAACGTCTTAAATGTCATAAAGTAACCACACTCATCCCATGATAGTTGCCCACAGTACACTCAAACGTCCTTCAATTATTGACCAAGAACAGTTTTCAATCTTGTCGCTGTGTACCTGACCTTGGATCCACTAACCCAAAAACCATAGAGCCATCTACAGAATACAGGCAGTCATCCGTGAAGTTTTCAGCTGACTAATGTAGGCCAAAACACATTTTCGTCGTCGTTGTTGTTGTTGTTCTGGGTTTAACGCCGTTTTTCAACAGTATCTTTCAATTTTGATCAGAAACGTAAGTGTCCGACAGACTGCCATGAGCAAAACAATATATATTCTGATCTTCGGACGTGTAAGAATAAATATATGTATCAGTTTGTTTAGCAGAAAAAAAGGATAAATGCGTTTGTCAGATCAGTCAGAACATTTTCCGGGACACTTGCACTTTACCGGTACGCACTTTCAATAAATACTCTCTCTTTATCTTTATAGGGGCTACTACCCTAAAACCCCAGTGTTTCTTTTTTGTTTATTGAATAGATTGTTGCTACAATTTATTTAAGTTATTGTAACAATTGCACCCTGCCTTTTAAAATTCTAGCAGGAAGTGCGTACCGGTAAAGTGCATTCTAACCCATTTTCGATAGTTTAGCAAAACATTTGTCTTGTTTTGTTGAATTTGCTAGTATGATAGAGTTGAACGATATTGAAGCCATACAGTACGTCTGTTATGGGTAAAAGGTGAGAATGGTCCAAGCATACTTTTGGGCGTACAACATACTTTTTCATACTGTACTGCGTGCATACATGCTTCTTTGCGTTTCTGCAGAAATGTAGTGTTTGACATTAGTTTGGCTGGAACGTGTTTAGAGAGTTATCCTACCGAACGCCAGAAATTAGAAAATTAATTCAAACATTTAATTCGGAAACTTAAGTTGCTATTAAACAAAACGTTTTCCGCAATTTTATCAACACCATAGAAGTGTGTTTGTTTGTTCATTTTGGGTTTAACGCCGTTTTTCAACAGAATTTTGGTTATGTAACTTAACCAGTGTTCCTAGATTATGTTTCAGTACAAACCTGTTCTGTGCAAGTAACTGCCAACTTCCTAACATGAATCATAGGTGGAGGTCGAATGATTTCACGGAGAACATACTCCCCTCACGGGGAAAAAACTTGTAGTCTAGCTTTATATTGAGATAAGCGGGGGAGGGCTACGATAGAAGTCAATAGTGTTTCATAAATATACACTCTGGCAATTTTCGTTGGTGCTTTGACCCTCTTATTACCGTGAGAAAGCTTGATGCAAAATATAAAGACAATTGGTGACTTCCGTTCTACTACGCTGTTTCCGTAGGGTGCCGAAACCATTGCTACACTTACGGCCGAGGAATGCCAAAATAACCGGCGAGAATACGAAACTGCACGGAAAGCCATTACGTGTTTGCCTGTTCTATAGCCCAACTCTTCTTTGCATGAATGTATCATACATGTGTAACTAGATAATTTTGAGAGAAAATATAACTTCCCAGACATTTTTACCCAACTGTCGTATTATTATACCGTCTAAATTGGCCGGAAAATTAATGGCGGGCAATGTAATAACGTAGTAATAACATCGTTCACACGGACGCTGTCATGTAAATGCTTTGATAATGGATTCTAGAAAAAAAAGAAAGTTTCTACAAAACACAAATTGCAATTTATTATTGCTCCAAATACATATATCTGTTCTCAAATCTTTTTGTTCAATATGTTATCTAACATTGTCTAAGTAGATTAAAATTTACTATTTATCCTTCCCCGCAGTCATCTGACGTTTCAATCAGACAAAGTAATTTAGGTTTGATTTTTTTGTAAAGATTACTCGCAATGAATAACTGAAATCAGTACAGTAATTGACAGAAAATTAAATATCTGCTCATTTATCCCCATTTGCTTATGACAGAAAAGTTTGCCATAATATACATAGTCCTGACATCGTAAATATGCTCTTTGGCTGCTTCGTTCAGATAACGGGCCAATAAGTTTCCTACAGGACCCAATATGTCAATAAATACACAAATATTTCAGCTAAATATAGCCGAAATTGTTTCATAGTTGGTGCGCTTGATTTTCTTTTATTGACAGGGAAAGGTTAGACGCAATCCGAATTAGCCATAGATCAAATCGTGATCCGAGAGAGGATTTATAGAATATGTTCTTCTCATATTGATTAATCATAGAAAGACGCGATCTTTAGATATAAAATGAAGCATTGCTTTCCAACGTGAAAAAGACGTTGTTTTCAGTTTGTATGTAGTGGATTGCAAAAAGAAATTTCAATTCATGTAATTACCATGTGTGTAATTTAATGCATTTTTGTGGCACTGGTTGTGTCGTGACTACACATGGATGATACAGATAGCCTCACTATATTTATTTGTAATTGTTTATCATTTTTAGAAATTTTGAATACATGTTAGCTTTATGATTAATCATTATCTAAATTTGTGGTCATTTTTCCAGTTGTTGAGATAGAAATGCATAAATAGTACTACGCCACTTCCTTTCTGGTTATTTACTACATAACATAGATTTTATCCGTATGCAATATTGGGAACATCAAACATAGCAAGAGCAAAACATCGCACATGAATCAACCCATAAAAATTGGCAATTGTCGTTAAAGAAGTTTGAACAGAAAGCAAATTGAAAAATAGGGTCACCTGCAGAAAATTGAAAAGAGAGCTGAGATTTAAACGCCTTTGTTGAAAGCAACTGAGAAGGGACAGTATTCACACAATAATTCCGAGAAGAGCTTTAAGCTCTTCATAATATGTAAAAGCAATATTGATATCTCAAATTAAAGCTATATTCTACAGTATCAGGCGTCATAATTCTCTTTCAAGGAGAATTAATCAATATTCAATCCTTTGACAAATATTGTAGGAAACAATTGTTGGAAATAAGATTTAGGAAGAAATTAATATATCTTACGTTCATAATCAAACATTAGGCAGTCACATTATAAACAAAGGCTTTCCTTATCCTTTAAGGGATAAATATAGCTTAAAGACAAAAAATGTTGAAATCAGACTTGTATATGTTAAGATTCAAAGTGTTTCAAATATAAAAAAAAATAAATAAATAAAACGAAACAAAATAGCTGTTAAAGATCAAAGATTTATTATTTTTCAGATGCCGCCCTCTTGTTATATTACGAAGGCTATTAAGATATCGTATAAAGCTTTATGAAATTTTATTAGATAAAATCTTAAAAGGTTTATATCATTTTCTAAAATTTAGAAAGTATATAATCCCACACATTCTGGAAAGGTAAACAGATAAAACAAGCCTGATCATAGAGCTTCTGAATACAAATAGAGAATAAAACAATAAAAGGAATACCATCAATTTTTGAACAAGGCTAACAGGTACACCAAACAGTTTTATTGCTTTATATACACCATAAAGCGTGTCCTTGTTTTAAGTAGACATTAAACTATACGATATGTAAAATGTTTTTAATTCTAATGACCATAAATGTATTATTGTTGATTATTCTTTTAATAGTACGTGTGTGCGTTCGAAAAGTTTTTTTCGGCGTTAGCTGTATAACATGGATTTTGACCTAGATTTTGTAGTAATCGGGACACGGAACAGGTGCGCGCTGAGAAGATATACGATTTATTTATTAAGTCTTAAATGACATTGAATATCAGAAGGCACATATTAATGGAATATATTTAGTAACTTTGTTACCCAAACCTAAAATAATTTATTCTA